>NW_028261382.1:53939664-53944664 GCF_051295495.1 Thamnophis sirtalis | reverse complement strand
TGTTCTCTCTGTTCTGTTCTGTTCTATTTGTATTTCTATTATAATTCTATTCTATTCTATATCTGTTCTCTATCTGTTCTCTGTTCTGTTATGTTCTATTTCTATTTCTATTATAATTCTATTCTATTCTATTCTACTCTACTCTATTCTATTCTATTCTATTCTATCTGTTCTCTATCTGTTCTATTCTATTTCTATTATAATTCTATTCTATTCTATCCGTTTTCTATCTGTTCTGTTCTATTTCTATTATAATTCTATTCTATTCTATTCTATATCTGTTCTATATCTGTTCTCTGTTCTGTTATGTTCTATTTCTATTATAATTCTATTCTATTTTATATCTGTTCTGTTCTATTTCTATTTCTATTATAATTCTATTCTATTCTATCCGTTTTCTATCTGTTCTGTTCTATTTCTATTATAATTCTATTCTATTCTATTCTATATCTGTTCTCTATCTGTTCTCTGTTATGTTCTATTTCTATTTCTATTATAATTCTATTCTATTCTATTTCTGTTCTCTATCTGTTCTGTTCTATTCCTATTATAATTCTATTCTATTCTATATCTGTTCTGTTCTATTTCTATTTCTATTATAATTCTATTCTATTCTATATCTGTTCTCTCTGTTCTGTTCTATTTCTATTATAATTCTATTCTATTCTATTCCATTCTATCTGTTCTCTATCTGTTCTGTTCTGTTCCTATTATAATTCTATTCTATTCTATTCTATATGTATTTTACGAAGCGTCCATGCATCTGGTTATTTTAAAAAACGAGACCGTCTTCACATTGCCTCCCAATTTCTGGCAATTGAATTAACTACGACCTGCCTCACTTTATGGATCCAGGCTTCCCATTCTGTTGTTTCTGTAATGAAATATTTATGTCCATTCTGTCTGGGAAAAAAATATTTGGAGATATGCGGGAAGGCAATTTTGCAGAAGGAGATTTCAGGGTGAGGCAGAACGCAAAGAGGCAAGGAAGTATACAACCTCGGGCGTTGGGAAACAAAACCCAGCCAATATAACCAAACAATGATAGTTTGTGGCCATTTTCCGTTGCAAAAGATTAATCTCAGAACAGATCAGGAAGCACTTCGAAGGCCGTTGGGGCTCCTGTCAAATTATACTCTGCCTTTTCTTTTGCTGTCTTTTTTTTAAAAATAAATATATATACTACCAAGGAGAGGAATAGGCAGAAATTGGAGATTTATTGATCTGCGACTGACCATCTTTTGTGATTTTCCAGGCTGCTTAAGCAAAGTTTCTGGCTGGGGAATTCTGGGAATTGAAGTCCAACCCACTTTAAAGTTGCCGAGGTGGAGAATCATTGGGCTAGGGTAAATTCCTAAACAGAAATTAGAAGTTTGGGAACTTTTTCCGCCTGTTTATCAAGGGATGGGAAACTTATATTATTCTAATATATTTTATCAGTGTTCAACTAGAGGGGGAGGATAATATGTGTGTGTGTTCATGATTTTTTTTCAATGCACTTTTTAAAACAGAATACTATAGAAATAGAACAAGGAAAGAAGGAAGGAGAATAGAATAGAATAGAATAGAATAGAATAGAATAGCAGAGTTGGAAGGGACCTTGGAGGTCTTCTAGTCCAACCCTCTGCCTAGGCAGGAAACCCTACACCGTTTCAGACAAATGGCTATCCAGCATCTTCTTAAAGACTTCCAGTGTTGGGGCATTCACAACTTCTGGAGGCAACTTCTGTTCCACTGATTAATTGTTCTGACTGTCAGGAAATTTCTCCTGAGTTCTAAGTTGCTTCTTGATTAGTTTCCACTCTTGTTCTGCCTTCTGGTGCCTTGGAGAATAGCTTGACTCCCTCTTCTTTGGGGCAGTCCCTGAGATATTGGAAGACTGTTATCCTGTCTCCCCTGGTCCTTCTTTTCATTAAACTAGACATACCCAGTTCCTGCAACCGTTCTTCATATGTTTTAGCCTCCAGTCCCCTAATCCTCTTGGTTGCTCTTCTCTGCACTCTTTCTAGAGTCTCCACATCTTTTTTTTTTACATCGTAACGACCAAAACTGGATGTCGTATTCCAAGGGTGGCCTTACCAAGGCCTCATAAAGTGGTAAATGTTTTTGGAGGATGTTGTTGTTTGTTAATTCCCGTGAATGGTCTTTTACCTTTTGGAGAGCTTTATATTTTAGCTTTGTTTTTCAGTCAAAAAGAAAAATCATTGTGTAAAAGAGAAAGAAGAGAATTTTCGGGACTAGGGTGCAGGGGGATTGTAGTTCAGCAACCTGTGGGGGGACACCAAAGATTCCCACCCCTGATGGAATTATTCCCCATCTCCAAGTTGTCTATGGAGGTTCTCAGCCATCCAGGTCATGTTTATCCAAAGGTGCTTTTCCAAGAGGCCACTGGACTTTCGTGTTTTTTCTTTGAAGATGTTTCGCTTCTCATCCAAGAAGCTTCTTCAGTTCTGACTGGATGGTGTGGAACAAGAAAGTCCAGTTTCCTCTTGAAAAAAACCCCAATCTTTGGAATTCCATCTCCTAGGACCTAGGTAAAAGGAGGCTGGCTTTGCTTTGGAGAAGCCAGCCAGGCTAGCTGAGGAGGATGGGAGTTGTAGTTGCAGGATGCCAGCAAGAATCAGCGGTCAGGCTGTGAGAGGCCTGCGGATTTCCCCCTCCACCTCGGAATCCGAGGGGGACAGAATTAAGGAAGCTACAAAGGAAGGCTTCCCGCCCCACCACCCACCACCCAAGGGGGAATGTGAGCGGTAGAACGATGGGGAAAGGAGCAGAAAGTAGTTGCAGATGCTCTTACTCGGACGAAGATGAGTGCGTTGGAGTCTCCGACTTGGTATTTGCCCTCCGAGACTTTGACCATGGGGAACTGGGACGGGCAGGTACAATGGCCCAGGATTTCTCTCACCTGAAAGAAAGGAAAACAGATAAATGAAAAACAGGCTGGTTAAATCAGGCATCAAATTGTCTGTCCATCCACAGGTAGTGCTTGACTTACAATGGTTTGTCCAAAGTTTCCTCGATGCTGATAAAAAGCCACTTAGCAATAGCAGTAGCCCTCAAGATTTATAGACCACTTCACGCTGCTTTCCAGATCTCTCTAAGCAGTTTACAGAGTCAGCTTATTGCCCCCAACAATCCGGGTCCTCATTTTACCGACCTCGGAAGGACGGAAGACTGAATCAACCTTAAGCTGGTCAGGATCAAACTCCTGGCTGTGAGCAGAGTTAGTCTGCAATACTGCTCTCTAACCACTGTGCACCATGGATGGATGGATGGATGGATGGATGGATGGATGGATGGATGGATGGATGGAAGAAGGAAGGAAGGAAGGAAGGAAGGAAGGAAGGAAGGAAGGAAGGACTAGCAATAGCACTTAGACTTATATACCGCTTCATAATGCTTCCCAGCCCTCTCTAAGTGGTTTACAGAGTCAGCCTCTTGCCCCCCAACAATCTGGGTCCTCCTTTTACCCTCCTTGGAAGAATGGAAGGCTGAGTCAGGAGGAAGGAAGGAAGGAAGGAAGGAAGGAAGGAAGGAAGGAAGGAAGGAAAAAGAGAAACAGCAATAGCAGATTTATATACCTCTTCACAGTGCTTTCCATCTCTCTCTAAGCAGTTTACAGAGTCAGCCTCTTGCCCCCAACAACCTGGGTCCTCATTTGACCCACCTCAAAAGGGTGGAAGGATGAGTCAACCTTGAGCCTGTATCTATCTATCTAACTGTCCATCGTCCATCCATCTATCCATGTATCCATCTATCTACCCATTCATCCTTCCTTCCTTCCTTCCTTCCTTCCTTCCTTCCTTCCTTCCTTCCTTCCTTCGACTTATATACCGCTTTACGGTGCTTTTCCAGCCCTCTCTAAGCGCTTTACAGAGTCATCCTCTTGCCCCCAACAATCTGGGTCCTCATTTTACCCACCTCGGAAGGACGGAAGGCTGAGTCAACCTCGAGCCTGGTGAGATTCAAACTGCCAAATTGCAGGCAGCCGGCAGTCAGCAGAAGTAGCCTGCAGTACTGCACCCTAACCACCGTGCCACCTCTAGTGATTTATGACAGTTTTTCACACTTACAACCGTTACAGCATCCCTATGGTCACGTGACCCAAACGGGCACTCATATTTATGACTGTCTCCGGGGTCACAGGTTCCCTTTCTGTAACCTTCCGGCCCACCAGATTCACTTATAACAACCCAGCGGTACTCACTTAGCAACTGCCGTGATTCTGCTTAACAACTGTGGCGAGAAAGGTCGTAAAACGGGGGTGGGGGACTCACTGAACCAATGTCTCACTCAGCAACCAAAATTTTGGCCTCAATTTTGGGCCGTAGGTTGAGGACTAACTGTACAAGTTTCCCCATAAGTTCCCCATAAGAGCCGAGGTGGCGCAGTGGTTAGGGTGCAGTACTGCAGGCCACTTCAGCTGACTGTTATCTGCAGTTCAGCGGTTCTAATCTTACCGGCTCAAGGTTGACTCAGCCTTCCATCCTTCCGAGGTGGGTGAAATGAGGACCCAGACTGTGGGGGCAATATGCTGACTCTGTAAACCGCTTAGAGAGGGCTGAAAGCCCTATGAAGCAGTATATAAGTCTAACTGCTACTGCTATTGCTATTGTCAACTTAAAAAAAAATTAATTAACAGAATAAATCAATACCAATTTGTTAAAGTCCAGAGAGTGATAAGCAGGCAAAAAAAAAAAGAATATAGAGAAAAGGTGGTAAGGAAGAAAAAGAAAGAGAAACAGAAGTATTGAAGTGGTATTTTATTTTTTTACGGCACTTACAAATGCATTTATATGTCTGTCATCCTCTCTCTCTCTCTAAGGTGACATCATCGCTTCCTCCTTCCCATTATCTGCTCTTCTAATCTCCAAGCCCATAAACCACAAGTTCATTGTTATTATTATTTCCCAGGGTGTCACCTTCGGTCTCTGCATTCGTCCATAATAATAACAGCAAGCGTGAAAACACCTTGTGAAAATATTTGCTCCCTCAATTAT
>NW_028261382.1:53917164-53934664 GCF_051295495.1 Thamnophis sirtalis | reverse complement strand
AATAAAAGAACCAAATTAAAAGATCCTCTGAAAAGAATTTAAATCCAGCAGGCTTAGGAATTTGGCAGATGGCTGTCTATTTGAAGAGCAGGGTCATCTCCAAGACCAGACAATTCTTGGTTGGCATCGGATCATAGGGAGCTCCCGGTGAGTCGGGAGGCGAAGCCGGGAGCGTTGGCACGCAAGAAAGAGGTCACCCATCTGCCAGCTGCAGATTTAGTAAGGAATCAGGGCAGGGAAGGAAACTGGAAATTAAAAGGGAATGTTAAGCTTAATCAGAATAGATCAGCCTTGTCTCCTCTCCAGACAGGCTCACTGAAAAAAAGCTCTTCCTGTGAAACGTGCCCAAATTGGGGAATTAAGCAACGATTGGGTTGGGCCTGGACTTCAAGCAGTGGTTTTCAACCCTGGAGGATTTGAAGTGGAGTGGACTTCAAGTCCCAGAATTCCATGGCCTGCATGCTTAGAATTCTGGGAGTTGAAGTCCATGCTTCTTAAGGCATGCTGGCTGGGGAATTCTGGGAGTTGAAGTCTGTCTCTCTGTGTGTATGTGCCTCTCTCTCTCATCATTCTTTGTGTGTGTCTCTCTCTCTTTCTCTCTCATCATTCTTTATCTCCTCTCTCTCTGTCTCTGTCTCTCTTTTTCACATCATTCTTTATCTCTTCTCTCTCTCTATCTCTCTCTTCATTCTTTATCTCTTCTCTCTCCGTCTCTTTCTCTCTGTCTCTTTCTCTCATCATTCTTTGTCTCTCTCTCTCTCTTTCTCTGTATGTCTCTCTCTTTCTCTCTCATCATTCTTTATCTTCCCCCCTCTCTTTTTCTCATCATTCTTCGTGTCTCTCTCTCTCTTTCTCTTATCATTCTTTATCCCCCACTCTCTGTCTCTCTCTTTCTCTCATCATTCTTTATCTCCTGTCTCTCTCTCTGTGTCTCTTTTTCTCTCATCATTCTTTATCTCCTGTCTCTCTCTCTCTGTCTCTCTTTTTCTCTCATCATTCTTTGTGTGTGTGTCTCTCTCTTTCTTTCTCTCTCTGTGTGTGTGTCTCTCTCTCTCCCATCATTCTTTATCTCCCCTCTCTCTCTGTCTCTCTCTTTTTCTCTCATCATTCTTTGCGTCTCTCTCTCTTTCTTTCTCTCTGTCTCTCTCTTTCTCTCTCTCTCATCATTCTTTATCTCCCCTCTCTATGTCTCTCTCTTTCTCTCATCATTCTTTATCTTCTCTCTCTCTTTCATCATTCTTGATCTCTCTCTCTTTTTCTCTCTCTTTCTCTCATCATTCTCTCTCTGTGTGTCTCTTTCTCTCTCATCATTCTTTATCTTCTCTCTCTCTTTCATCATTCTTGATCTCTCTCTCTTTTTCTCTCTCTTTCTCTCATCATTCTCTCTCTGTGTGTCTCTTCCTCTCTCATCATTCTTTATCTTCTCTCTCTCTCTGTCTCTCTCTCTTTTTCTCTCATCATTCTTTCTTTCTCTCTCTCCTTCTCTCTCCCCCTCTCTCTTTCTCTCTCATCCTTCTTTATCTCCTCTCTCTCTGTCTCTCGTTCTCTCTCTCTCTTTCTCTCATCATTCTTTATCTTCTCTCCCTCTCTCTCTCTCTCTCGCTTTCTCTCTCTCTCTCTCTCACACACACACTCTTTGGACTCTTCCTCCTCTGCCTGAGCCTTGCTCTGGAAAGCCTTGAGTCAATGTTGGAGAAGGAGTTTATTTACCCGTCGGTTGCTTAGAAGAGAGACCCACAGAGAGACAGATGAATGAACAGCCAGCAACGTTGCATTGCAGCCCCAGCGTGAAAGCCGAGCGGCGCCAAGTCCCAGCCGGCCCTCGGAGGGGTGGGGGTGGGGATGATTTTTCAGACCAGCTGAGGTGGAAAAACTCCGCTGGATCTGGAGCTTCCCATGTTTCCTCCCATTCCTCCTTCTTCCAAATACAAGCAGCTTTCTAGTCTTCAGGAACAGAGCAGAATAACAAGAGTTGGAAGGGACCTTGGAGGTCTTCTAGTCCAGCCCCCTGCTCAAGCAGGAGACCCTTACAGAATAACAAGAGTTAAAGGGACCTTGGAGGTCTTCTAGTCCATCCCCTGCTCAAGCAGGAGACCTTACAGAATAACAAGAGTTGAAGGGACCTTAGAGGTCTTCTAGTCCAGCCCCCTGCTCAAGCAGGAGACCCTTACAGAATAACAAGAGTTGAAAGGGACCTTGGAGGTCTTCTAGTCCAGCCCCCTGCTCAAGCAGGAGACCCTTACAGAATAACAAGAGTTGAAAGGGACCTTGGAGGTCTTCTAGTCCAGCCCTCTGCTCAAGCAGGAGACCTTACAGAATAACAAGAGTTGAAAGGGACCTTAGAGGTCTTCTAGTCCAGCCCCCTGCTCAAGCAGGAGACCCTTACAGAATAACAAGAGTTGAAAGGGACCTTGGAGGTCTTCTAGTCCAGCCCCCTGCTCAAGCAGGAGACCTCACAGAATAACAAGAGTTAAAGGGACCTTGGAGGTCTTCTAGTCCAGCCCCCTGCTCAAGCAGGAGACCTTACAGAATAACAAGAGTTGAAAGGGACCTTAGAGGTCTTCTAGTCCAGCCCCCTGCTCAAGCAGGAGACCTTACAGAATAACAAGAGTTGAAAGGGACCTTGGAGGTCTTCTAGTCCAGCCCTCTGCTCAAGCAGGAGACCTTACAGAATAACAAGAGTTGAAAGGGACCTTAGAGGTCTTCTAGTCCAGCCCTCTGCTCAAGCAGGAGACCTTACAGAATAACAAGAGTTGAAAGGGACCTTAGAGGTCTTCTAGTCCAGCCCCCTGATCAAGCAGGAGACTTTACAGAATAACAAGAGTTGAAAGGGACCTTGGAGGTCTTCTAGTCCAGCCCCCTGCTCAAGCAGGAGACCTTACAGAATAACAAGAGTTGAAAGGGACCTTAGAGGTCTTCTAGTCCAGCCCCCTGATCAAGCAGGAGACTTTACAGAATAACAAGAGTTGAAAGGGACCTTAGAGGTCTTCTAGTCCAGCCCCCTGATCAAGCAGGAGACCTTACAGAATAACAAGAGTTGAAAGGGACCTTGGAGGTCTTCTAGTCCAGCCCCCTGCTCAAGCAGGAGACCTTACAGAATAACAAGAGTTAAAGGGACCTTGGAGGTCTTCTAGTCCAGCCCCCTGCTCAAGCAGGAGACCTTACAGAATAACAAGAGTTGAAGGGACCTTGGAGGTCTTCTAGTCCAGCCCTCTGCTCAAGCAGGAGACCTTACAGAATAACAAGAGTTGAAAGGGATCTTGGAGGTCTTCTAGTCCAGCCCCCTGCTCAAGCAGGAGACCTTACAGAATAACAAGAGTTGAAGGCACCTTAGAGGTCTTCTAGTCCAGCCCCCTGCTCAAGCAGGAGACCTTACAGAATAACAAGAGTTGAAGGGACCTTGGAGGTCTTCTAGTCCAGCCCCCTGCTCAAGCAGGAGACCTTACAGAATAACAAGAGTTGAAAGGGACCTTGGAGGTCTTCTAGTCCAGCCCCCTGCTCAAGCAGGAGACCTTACAGAATAACAAGAGTTGAAAGGGACCTTGGAGGTCTTCTAGTCCAGCCCTCTGCTCAAGCAGGAGACCTTACAGAATAACAAGAGTTGAAAGGGACCTTAGAGGTCTTCTAGTCCAGCCCTCTGCTCAAGCAGGAGACCTTACAGAATAACAAGAGTTGAAAGGGACCTTAGAGGTCTTCTAGTCCAGCCCCTTGCTCACGCAGGAGACCTTACAGAATAACAAGAGTTAAAGGGACCTTGGAGGTCTTCTAGTCCAGCCCCCTGCTCAAGCAGGAGACCTTACAGAATAACAAGAGTTGAAGGGACCTTGGAGGTCTTCTAGTCCAGCCCTCTGCTCAAGCAGGAGACCTTACAGAATAACAAGAGTTGAAAGGGATCTTGGAGGTCTTCTAGTCCAGCCCCCTGCTCAAGCAGGAGACCTTACAGAATAACAAGAGTTGAAGGCACCTTAGAGGTCTTCTAGTCCAGCCCCCTGCTCAAGCAGGAGACCTTACAGAATAACAAGAGTTGAAGGGACCTTGGAGGTCTTCTAGTCCAGCCCCCTGCTCAAGCAGGAGACCTTACAGAATAACAAGAGTTGAAAGGGACCTTGGAGGTCTTCTAGTCCAGCCCCCTGCTCAAGCAGGAGACCTTACAGAATAACAAGAGTTAAAGGGACCTTGGAGGTCTTCTAGTCCAGCCCCCTGCTCAAGCAGGAGACCTTACAGAATAACAAGAGTTGAAGGGACCTTGGAGGTCTTCTAGTCCAGCCCTCTGCTCAAGCAGGAGACCTTACAGAATAACAAGAGTTGAAAGGGATCTTGGAGGTCTTCTAGTCCAGCCCCCTGCTCAAGCAGGAGACCTTACAGAATAACAAGAGTTGAAGGGACCTTAGAGGTCTTCTAGTCCAGCCCCCTGCTCAAGCAGGAGACCTCACAGAATAACAAGAGTTGAAGGGACCTTTGAGGTCTTCTAGTCCAGCCCCCTGATCAAGCAGGAGACTTTACAGAATAAGAAGAGTTGAAGGGACCTTAGAGGTCTTCTAGTCCAGCCCCCTGCTCAAGCAGGAGACCTTACAGAATAACAAGAGTTAAAGGGACCTTGGAGGTCTTCTCGTCCAGCCCCCTGCTCAAGCAGGAGACTTTACAGAATAACAAGAGTTGAAAGGGACCTTGGAGGTCTTCTAGTCCAGCCCTCTGCTCAAGCAGGAGACACTTACAGAATAACAAGAGTTAAAGGGACCTTGGAGGTCTTCTCGTCCAGCCCCCTGCTCAAGCAGGAGACTTTACAGAATAACAAGAGTTGAAAGGGACCTTGGAGGTCTTCTAGTCCAGCCCTCTGCTCAAGCAGGAGACACTTACAGAATAACAAGAGTTAAAGGGACCTTGGAGGTCTTCTCGTCCAGCCCCCTGCTCAAGCAGGAGACTTTACAGAATAACAAGAGTTGAAAGGGACCTTAGAGGTCTTCTAGTCCAGCCCCCTGCTCAAGCAGGAGACCCTTACAGAATAACAAGAGTTAAAGGGACCTTGGAGGTCTTCTCGTCCAGCCCCCTGCTCAAGCAGGAGACTTTACAGAATAACAAGAGTTGAAAGGGACCTTGGAGGTCTTCTAGTCCAGCCCTCTGCTCAAGCAGGAGACACTTACAGAATAACAAGAGTTAAAGGGACCTTGGAGGTCTTCTAGTCCAGCCCTCTGCTCAAGCAGGAGACCTTACAGAATAACAAGAGTTGAAAGGGACCTTGGAGGTCTTCTAGTCCAGCCCCCTGCTCAAGCGGGAGACCTTAGAGAATAACAAGAGTTGAAAGGGACCTTGGAGATCTTCTAGTCCAGCCCCCTGCTCAAGCAGGAGACCTTACAGAATAACAAGAGTTGCAAGGGACCTTAGAGGTCTTCTAGTCCAGCCCCCTGCTCAAGCAGGAGACCTTACAGAATAACAAGAGTTGAAAGGGACCTTGGAGATCTTCTAGTCCAGCCCCCTGCTCAAGCAGGAGACCTTACAGAATAACAAGAGTTGCAAGGGACCTTAGAGGTCTTCTAGTCCAGCCCCCTGCTCAAGCAGGAGAGAACCTATTGTTTCTCTCCTTGATTCATTTCTTGTCCTGCCCTCAGGTGCTTTGGAGTACGGCTTGACTCCCTCTTCTTTGCGCCTACCCCCCCCCCCCCGATGACTGCTCCCTAACTTAATCACTGCGGTGATTCACTTAACAACAGAAAATGCGGCCGTAAGTCGAGGACTAAGTGCAGCAAAATGGATATTTGCCTCGATTAGCAGAATCCGAATTCTCCAGATGGGAGTTGAAGGACTTGCCCACTTATGAAATGCCTGCGACCCAATTTTTTTTGCAGAACGAGCTTTTTCTTATCCTTCCTCATCCTCATTTCCATTGCAGATGGAATCTCCTTTGACTTGGTTGATGCAAGCCAGCAAATCCTTCCCACCCAAAACGTTTCCGCTCCCTGTTCGAGATTCCATTCAAAAATTATATTACGATGCAGTGGCGCTATCTGTAATTAGTGATTGGACTCATTTAACTAATGATAGAAT
Source organism: Thamnophis sirtalis (assembly GCF_051295495.1). Classification (NCBI taxonomy): domain Eukaryota; kingdom Metazoa; phylum Chordata; class Lepidosauria; order Squamata; family Natricidae; genus Thamnophis; species Thamnophis sirtalis. Next base: position 53,928,622 of record NW_028261382.1, on the reverse strand, counting down.
ACTGAATGTCGAGGGACACGATCTGGTATATGGTTGGCATGCTTACCTGTTATTCAACAAAAAATTGGATAAGAAGTTTAAAAGTCATATTTTAAGAAATGCTTTACTGCGGGTCTGGAAAAAATACCAATATAAATTAAATGACAAGATACCCATGTGGGCAATTCCTAGACACGCAATTGAAAATATGAATATAGCAATAGCAATAGCAGTTAGACTTATATACCGCTTCATAGGGCTTTCAGCCCTCTCTAAGCGGTTTACAGAGTCAGCATATTGCCCCCAACAACAATCCGGGTCCTCATTTTACCCACCTTGGAAGGATGGAAGGCTGAGTCAACCCTGAGCCGGTGAGATTTGAACCGCCGAACTGCAGAACTGCAGTCAGCTGAAGTAGCCTGCAGTGCTGCATTTAACCACTGCGCCACCTCAGCTCTATAGCACAAAAACAGGACAGAATTACTTACAGACAGTTTCTTACCTCGGAAAGGGGGGTATTACAATTAAAATCTTTAGAGGTATTAAAAGAGGAGAAGGTAGTTCAAACATGGTTCCAGTATGGGCAATTACAGGCTAGGTGGAAAATAGATAAAAAAAATTGGTTTTATCCAAGTTGAGGATAATTTGTTTAAACAAATAAGAGATCAAAGCTTAATGCATATAAAGAGGATATATAATGTATTAATACAGATGGATTCGGAAACAGAATTAGTTAAAGATTGTATGATTAAAATGGGCTCAAAATATTGAAAAACCAATAACGTTGGAGACATGGGAAAGAATCTGGGTAAGAAATGTGAAATTTACACAAGCTCAAAATCTGAGAGAAATTTTTTGCAAGAAAGATTTTTAAACACTATGCGTGCCTCTGTGATTTATTCCTCTTCCGCCCAGCCAATAGATTGCCCAAGAGATTTTGCAATCAGAGCTACCTATGAATATTCTTAAAAAGGCTTCCCTTGACGAGACAATACCACCGTTTCCGTCGAGTGTTTGTCTGCTTTTTTTCACTGTGGGTGTGTCGCACCTCGGGGGTTGAGTTTGCACTGGCAAAAAACCAAAAATGCCATGAGAACACCACACCTAAACACAAGGACAGCAATTTATCCAGGAGGGGCCAAGGAAAGAGAGGTGTCAGCTGACTCACACAACCTTCTAACAAAACCACAATTAGCCAGGAGGCTTAAGAAGTGACTTCATCAAGGCTGTGCCGTGCTATTTTGGCGTGTTTCCCGCTTCAGGTGCAGAAGATGAGATGGTGACAGAAGAGCATTGTGGGCAACTAAAGAGGGGGAAAGAGCTACGGTAGGTTGGAGGTAGCTATAAATCCCAATATTGAACCTGCCTCATCTGGATTCCTTCCCAGAATTATTTCTTTAAAGGATGGGTGATTGCGGGAACTGGGCATGGCTAGTCTACTGTCGAGAAGGACCAAGGGAGACATGATAGCATCTTCCAATATTTGATATGATAGCATCTTCCAATATTTGACATGATAGCATCTTCCAATATTTGACATGATAGCATCTTCCAATATTTGACATGATAGCATCTTCCAATATTTGCCACAGATAAGAGGGGGGTCAACCTTTTTCCAAAGCACCTGAAGGCCAGACAAGGAAGAATGGATGGAAAGTGACCAAGGAGAGATTCAACCTGGAAATAAGGAGGAATTTTCTGACAGTGAGAACAATCAACCCATGGAAGAGAAGTTGCCTCCGGAAGTTGTGGGAGCTTCATCCCTGGAGGCTTTCAAGAAAAGACTGGACTGCCCTCTGTCAGAAATGGTGTAAGGTCTCCATGTTTGGGCAGAGGGGGTTGGACTAGATGACCTGCAAGGTCCCTTCCAACTCTGTTAATCTGAATCTATCTAAGATGGTCAAAGGTCTGGAGACTAAAACATAGGATGAACGGTTGCAGGAACTGGGCATGGCTAGTCTAGGGAAGAGAAGGACCAGGGGAGACAGGAGAGCATCTTCCAATACTTGAGGGGCTGCCACAGAGAGGAGGAAGGGAGTCAAGCTATTCTCCAAAGCACCCAAAGGCCAGAGAAGGAAGAATGGATGGAAACTAACCAAGGAGAGATTCAACCTGGAAATAAGGAGGAATTTCCTGACAATGAGAACAATCAACCCATGGAACAGAAGTTGTGGGAGCTTCATCCCTGGAGGCTTTCAAGAAGAGACTGGACTGCCCTCTGTCAGAAATGGTGTAGGGTCTCCTGCTTGGGTGGGGGGTTGGACTAGATGATCTCCAAGGTCCCTTCCAACTCTGTTAACCTGAATCTATCTAAGATGATCAAAGGAATGGAGACTAAATCATATGAAGAACGGTTGCAGGAACTGGGCATGGCTAGTCTAGCGAAGAGACGGAGCAGGGGAGACCGGATAGCATCCTTCCAATATTTGAGGGGCTGCCACAGAGTGGAGGGCATCAAGCTAAAAATAAGGGAACCCTACACAAATAAAATAAAACCTTAATTAATATGGGCTTTTTAGTCAAAGACGCAGGGCTGTATTCAGAAGGAACAATAAGTATTTTCTGTGCTGAAGAAGAGACTAATTTCCCCCACCCATAATTCTTTAAGACCACACCTAGAGTACAGCATCCAGTTTTGGTCCCCACACTAGAAAAAAGAGGTTGAGACTCTAGAAAGAGGACAGAGAAGAGCAACCAGGATGATGAGGGGACTGGAGGCTAAAACATACGATGAATGGTTATAGGAACTGGGCCTGGCTAGTCTAGTGAAGACAAGGACCAGGGGAGACACGATAGCAGTCTTCCAATATCTCAAGGACTGACACAGAGAGTTGGGGGAGATCAAGCTATTTTCCAAAGCATCTTTGAAGGCCAGACAAGGAATAATGGATGGAAACTGAACAAGGAGAGATTCAACCTGGAAATAAGGAGGAATTTCCTGACAGTGAGAGCAATCAACCCATGGAACAGAAGTTGTGGGAGCTTCATCCCTGGAGGCTTTCAAGAAGAGACTGGACTGGCATCTGTCAGAAATGGGATAGGGTCTCCTGCTTGGACAGGGGGTTGGACTAGATGACCCTCAAGGTCCCTTCCAGCTCTGTTATTCTGAATCTATCTAAGATGATCAAAGGCCTGGAGGCTCAAACATAGGAAGAATGGTTGCAGGAACTGGGCATGGCTAATCTAGTGAAGAGAAGGACCAGGGGAGACAGGAGAGCATCTTCCAATATTTGAAGGGCTGCCACAGAGGGGAAGGGGGTTCAAGCTGTTTTCCAAAGCATCTTTGAAGGCCAGACAAGGAATAATGGATGGAAACTGAACAAGGAGAGATTCAACCTGGAAATAAGGAGGGTTTTCCCGACAGTGAGAACCATCAACCGATGAGACGGAAGTTGCATTCGGGAGTTGTGAGAGCTTCCATCCCTGGAGGCTTTCAAGAAAAGATCCATCCGAAATGGCATAAGGTCTCCTGCTGGGGCAGGGGGTTGGACTAGATGACCTGCAAGGCCCCTTCCAACTCTGTTAATCTGAAAACCTATTTTTACAAGAGTGGCTGCAATCGCACAACTTTGTGATTCGCTAGGCAAGCTAAATTCAGGTAGACTTATAGGAAACCTCTCAAACAGACCTTCGAGGCAGATCAAGGACAACGTCTTAAAAACCACAGTGTAACTTTCCTACACACCACATTTCCATCACCACCCCGTTCGGTGTGTCCTGATTTGTTCCTCATTTTCCGTCTTCCTCCTCCTATATATATATATATTTGCCTTTCAGCTACGCAGGGAAATTTGTCCACACAAAGAATAACTACTGAATGGCTCTGTTATTTTCTGCTATTTCGGTCTCTAAATTATGGGCTGGATGTCTGCTTGTTGACATGAGTGGAGAAGAAGATGGAAAAGTGACATTTTGGTGATGGAAACAGCGTCCCAACATTTTCCCCAGTGGCCAAAACAACTTGTGGTTTAAACTAGCAACTTCCATGGAAAAACAAAACAAAACAAGGGAACCCTATACAAATAAAATAAAACCTACTGTAAATAAATATGGGCTTTTCAAAAACACAGGACAGCATTTAGAAGGAACAACGTGTTGTTTCTGTGCTGCAAAAGACACTAATTTCCCCCCATCCCTAATTCTTTAAGACCAAACCTAGAATACAGCATCCAGTTTTGGTCACCACACTATTAAAAAGAGGTTGAGACTCTAGAAAGAGGGCAGAGAAGAGCAACCAGGATGATGAGGGGACCGGAGGCTAAAACCTACGATGAACGGTTGCAGGAACTGGGCCTGGCTGGTCTAGGGAAGAGAAGGACCAGGGGAGACAGGAGAGCAATTGTCTAATATTTAAGGGGTTGCCACAGAGAGGAAGAGATATTTTCCAAAACACCTGAAGGCCAGACAAGGAACAATGGATGGAAAGTGACCAAGGAGAGATTCAACCTGGAAATAAGGAGGAATTTTCTGACAGTGAGAACCATCAACCCATGGAACAGAAGTTGCCTTCAGAAGTTGTGGGAGCTTCATCCTTGGAAGCTTTCAAGAAGAGACTGGACTGCCATCTGTCAGAAATGGTGTTAGGTCTCCTGCTTGGGCAGAGGGGGTTGGACTAGATGACCCACAAGTTCCCTTCCAACTTTTATAATCTGAATCTATCTTAAGATGATCAAAGGCCTGGAGGCTAAAACATAGGAAGAACGGTTGCAGGAACTGGGCATGGCTAGTCTAGTGAAGAGAAGGACCAGGGGAGACATGATAGCAGTCTTCCAATATTTGAGGGGCTGCCACAGAGAGGAGGGGGTCAAGCTATTCTCCAAAGCATCTTTGAAGGCCAGACAAGGAAGAATGGATGGAAAGTGACCAAGGAGAGATTCAACCTGGAAATAAGGAGGAATTTCTTGACCGTGAGAACCATCAACCCATGGAACAGAAGTTGTGGGAGCTTCATCCTTGGAAGCTTTCAAGAAGAGATTGGACTGCCCTCTGTCAGAAATGGAGTAGGTCTCCTGCTTGGGAGGGGGGTTGGGCTAGATGACCTACAAGATCCCTTCCAACTCTGTTAATCTGAATCTATCTAAGATGATCAAAGGCCTTGGAGGCTAAAACATATGAAGAACGGTTGCGGGAACTGGGCATGGTTGGTCTAGTGAAGAGAAGGACCAGGGGAGACTGGATAGCAGTCTTCCAATATTTGAGGGGCTGCCACAGAGAGGAGTGGGGGGTCAAGCTATTTTCCAAAGTATCTTTGAAGGCCAGACAAGGAAGAATGGATGGAAACTGAACAAGGAGAGATTCAACCTGGAAATAAGGAGGAATTTCTTGACAGTGAGAACAATCAACCCATGGAACAGAAGTTGTGGGAGCTTCATCACTGGAGGCTTTCAAGAAGAGACTGGACTGCCATCTCTCAGAAATGGTGTAGGGTCTCCTGCTTGGGAGGGGGGTTGGGCTAGATGACCTACAAGGTCCCTTCCAACTCTGTTAATCTGAATCTATCTAAGATGATCAAAGGCCTTGGAGGCTCAAACATAGGAAGAACGGTTGCAGGAACTGGGCATGGCTGGTCTAGTGAAGAGAAGGACCAGGGGAGACAGGAGAGCATCTTCCAATATTTGAGGGGCTGCCACAGAGAGGAGGAAGGGGGTCAAGCTATTTTCCAAAGTATCTTTGAAGGCCAGACAAGGAAGAATGGATGGAAAGTGTCCAAGGAGAGATTCAACCTGGAAATAAGGAGGAATTTCTTGACCACGAGAACAATCAACCCATGGAACAGAAGTTGTGGGAGCTTCATCCCTGGAGGCTTTCAAGAAGAGACCGGACTGCCCTCTGTCAGAAATGGTGTAGGGTCTCCTGCTTGGGTGGGGGGGTTGGGCTAGATGACCTACAGGGTCCCTTCCAACTCTGTGAATCTGTATTTATCCTTTCTCCAGTTTCATTTTCGCAATGGCTTCCTTCTTTAGATAAAGTCAAATTATGCAAACGACAAGAAGCACGCAGAGGGAAAACAAGGATCAGGAAAAACTCTGACATAACAATATGCTGAATTTGGCCTGGGTTCATTTATTCATGTTTCTCACTAATGAGTGGTTTGACATCCTACTGGCACAGTTTGGCTGGTTCTCCCAGGAAACTGTATAATGAAGAATGTCTGTCTGAGTTTGTCTAATTCCCCTCCCTTTTAATGTCACATTTTTAACAGAGGCTCCCATGAGCAGGGGCTAACTCTGGCCCCTTGTTAGCTGTCAATCATAGTAACCTACTTTAAAAGACAGAAGAGGAAAACGATTCCCACCAATAAAACAAATTCGTGCAGCGAGGGTTATTTATATAGACGGGGTTTTATATGTAAATATATATTGGAGAAAGAGATTAAGGAGTCTGCAGATCTAATAAAAGGAGATGCACCAACTCAGGAAGCTTAAACTGCCCAAGGAGCTGCTGGTTCTGTTCTACAGAGGAAGGATGGAGTCTCTCATCTGCAGCTCCATCACTGTCTGGTTTGGCTCTGCAACCCAACAAGACAGACAGAGACTTCGGAGGAGAATCAGAACGGCAGAAAGAAACAATGGCTGCCAACCTGCCTTCCATTGAGGACCTGCGCACTGCACGAGTCAAAACGAGGGCCATGAAAATATTTATAGACCCTTGGCATCTTGGAAATAAATTGTTTCAACTCCTACCCTCAAAACGACACTACAGAGCACTGCACACCAACACAACAAGACACACAATGACAGGTTTTTTTCCGAATGCCATCACTCTGCTAAACAACTAATTCCCTCCGCACTGTCAAAATATTCACTAAGGCTGCATCACTATTACTATTAGTCTTCTCATCGTTCCTATCACCCATCTCCTCCCACTTAGGACTGTATCTCTGTTGCTTGTATCCTTACGATTTATATTGATTGTTTCCTAATATTATTTGATTGCTTATTTGTAACCTGTGACTATTATTAAGTGTTGTATCTTATGATTCTTGACGGATGTATCTTGTCTTTTTATGTACACCGAGAGCATCTGCACCAAAGACAAATTCCTTGTGTGTCCAATCACATTTGGCCAATAAAGAATTCTAATTCTATTCTATTCTATTCCCTATTCTATTCTATTCTCCTTCCTTCTTTCCTTATTCCTATTCTATTCTTTTCTTTTCCCTATTCTATTCTATTCTCCTTCCTTCTTTCCTTATTCCTATTCTATTCTATTGTTTTCTTTTCCCTATTCTATTCTATTCTATTCTATTCTATTCTATTCTCCTTCCCTCTTTCCTTATTCCTATTCTATTCTTTTCTTTTCCCTATTCTATTCTATTCTGTTCTCCTTCCTTCTTTCCTTATTCCTATTCTATTTCTATTCTATTCTATTTTATTCTATTCTATTCCTTTCTCTATTCTATTCTCCTTCCTTCTTTCCTTATTCCTATTCTATTCTATTCTATTCTCCTTCCTTCTTTCCTTATTCCTATTCTATTCTTTTCTTTTCCCTATTCTATTCTATTCTGTTCTCCTTCCTTCTTTCCTTATTCCTATTCTATTTCTATTCTATTCTATTTTATTCTATTCTATTCCTTTCTCTATTCTATTCTCCTTCCTTCTTTCCTTATTCCTATTCTATTCTATTCTATTCTCCTTCCTTCTTTCCTTATTCCTATTCTATTCTTTTCTTTTCCCTATTCTATTCTATTCTGTTCTCCTTCCTTCTTTCCTTATTCCTATTCTATTTCTATTCTATTCTATTTTATTCTATTCTATTCCTTTCTCTATTCTATTCTCCTTCCTTCTTTCCTTATTCCTATTCTATTCTATTCTATTCTCCTTCCTTCTTTCCTTATTCCTATTCTATTCTTTTCTTTTCCCTATTCTATTCTATTCTATTCTCCTTCCTTCTTTCCTTATTCCTATTCTATTCTATTGTTTTCTTTTCCCTATTCTATTCTATTCTCCTTCCCTCTTTCCTTATTCCTATTCTATTTCTATTCTATTCTTTTCCCTATTCTATTCTATTCTCCTTCCTTCTTTCCTTCTTTCCTTATTCCTATTCTATTCTATTCTATTCCTATTCTATTCTCCTTCCTTTTTTGCTTATTCCTATTCTATTCTATTTCTATTCTATTCTATTCTTTTCCCTATTCTATTCTATTCTCCTTCCTTCTTTCCTTATTCCTATTCTATTCTATTCCTATTCTATTCCTATTCTATTCCTATTCTATTCCTATTCTATTCCTATTCTATTCCTATTCTATTCCTATTCTATTCCTATTCTATTCTATTCTCCTTCTTTCTTTCCTTATTCCTATTCTATTCTATTCCATTCCATTCCATTCTAAAAAGGCATAAAGATGACACAAGAGAAAGGCGGCCAAAACCAAATACATTTTGGCAAAAGACGCATCCAAGACAATCAGATGTTGACTGAACTAAATATTTAAAGAGCCTCCAAACCACAACTCGAAAAGCTCTTCTCAGAACAATTAAAGCTCTAAGTTCCTTAAAAGCCAAGTCTGGCATTGTCCTATCTCACCTTACTATCTCCCACCCGCCTTCAGCAAACCGGGTTAATATTAAGCCAAAGGCCCACATGACCACAGTGACTTCTTCGGACAATGCTGGTGCTTTGGCTTAGAAACAGAGATGAGCACCGCCCCCTAGAGTCAGGAACAACCAGCACATAGGTGCGAGGGGAATCTTTACCTTAGTTTAATGAATAGAAGGACTAGGGCAGAGGTGGGTTCCTACCAGTTCGCACCTATTCGGTAGAACCGGTTCGTCAAATCTACCGAACCGGTTAGAAGAGGTTCCACCAGTGGACCCGGAAAGCAGGCCACACCTACAGAAGAGGCTCCAAAAATGTTTGAAATCCACCACTGACACACACACACACACACAGACAGACTCACACAGAGAGAGAAAGAGAAAAAAGGAAGAAATGAATAAAAAAAAAGAAAGAAAAAGTGAGAGATGAAAGAAAAAAAGGAAAAAGGGACAGAGAGACAAAAGGAAGGAAGGAGAGAGAGAGAGAGAGAGAGAGAGAGAGAGAGAGAGAAAACACATGGCCGGCAAGCCACTCTCACCAGGTCACAGGGCCGGCAAGCCACTCCCACAAAGGAGGCCACACCCACAGACTAGGTTCGAAATTTTTTTGAAACCCACCACTGGACTAGGGGTGACATGATAGCAAGAGTTCCAATATCTCCAAGAAAAGGGAGTCAAGCTATTCTCCAAAGCACCTGAGGGCAGGACAAGAAACAAGGGATGGAAACTCATCCAGGAGAGGAACAACTTAGAACTAAGGAGGAATTTCCTAACAGTGAGGACAATTAATCAGCGGAACGACTTGCCTCCAGAAGTTGGGGATGCTACATCACTGGAGGCTTTTAAGAAGAGTTTGGACAGCCCTTAGTCTGCAATGGGACCCTTCCAAGGTCCCCTCCAAGGTCCCTTCCAACTCTTGTTATTCTATTCTATTCTGAATGATAGAGGAAGCTTGAAATACTGTCTTGAGAAGCTGATGGGCATTGAATATTTTAGAATTTTTTGCTTTAAAAAGGACAAGGATAACAACGATTTTATGTATACTTGATAGAGGATTGGTGATATAATGTATAACCTTAAGAACATATTACAATTTATTTATTTATTCATTCATTCATTCATTCATTCATTCATTTATAGGGTTTGTATGCCGCCCACTCTCGAGAGACTCAGGGCGGCTTACAGATAAAAAGGAAGGGGGACAGGGAATAAGAGATCAAAGCTTAATGCATATAAAGAGGATATATAATGTATTAATACAGATGGATTCGGAAACAGAATTAGTTAAAGATTGTATGATAAAGTGGGCTCAAAACATTGAAGAACCAATAATGTTGGATACATGGGAAAGAATCTGGGTAAGAAATGTGAAATTTACACAAGCTCAAAACCTGAGAGAAAATTTTTATAAGATGTTCTATAGATGGCACTTAGATCCTAAAAAGCTGGCTTCTATGTATCCGAACTTACAGCCTAAATGTTGGAGATGTGGCTCTCTCGATGCTACATATTTTCATATATGGTGGACCTGCCAAAAGGTTAAGGCATTTTGGATAAAAATATGGTGGATTATGCAAAATATCTTTAAAAGAAGGATAAAGTTTACTCCTTATTCTTACTAAGTATATGTACTGACTTTACAGTGGTAGAGACTAACTTGATTCTGCACCTAATAACGGCAGCAAGACTGTTGGTGGCGCAATACTGGAAGAAGGAAGACTTGCCTACAACTCAAGAATGGACACTGAGAGTCACAAATTTAGCCGAGATGGCTAAAATATCGGCATATCCTAAAGATCACTCAAATGAGAGATATAAACGAGACTGGAAAAAATGGATTGACTATATACAAAATAAATACGGGACCAAGAAATTCCAGTTAGCCTATGCTTAAGATCAGAAATGATTTAAATTGTTTAAAGTTGGTTCAGCAAGAAGGAGCTAAGGTCAATGTAGAATGTTATTAATTTTATTAATTTTATTTTTTTTCTCAACAGATTTTAGACTGCGTTTGTAGAAATCCATACCGTGTACGGGTTCTGGGAAGTCGGGGGGGGGGGAAGGTGGAGGGGGGTTGGGGGAGAGGGGGGAGGGAGGGAGGGGTATATATTAGGCTAGACAAGAATTTGGTGGTAAACTAGAATTATTTTGACATACAAAAAATTGTACTTCGATGTCTTACTGATTGAGGAATGATGAAATGTTTGCCTTAAAAGAAATAAAACTTTTGAAACAAAAAGGACAATGATACCTTGTTGTTGATACATAATTTTAATAAGGGAATAATTAAAAATTGGTATATATATATGTAGCGACTACTTATAATACTTTGTTGAAAAATGAAGGAATAAGATCTCTGTTTGAAGGTATGAGGTACAAGGATAACAATGAACGTAAGCATATTTGATTGGCGGAATTACGTATAATGGAAAATAGTGATATCTAAATATAAATGGTTGGTAAAAAAAACCCTTTTCTTTCACATGGGGATTATATAAAGGCATACTGTTATTAAATAGATAATCAAGAATGTAATGCGATTTCACATGTATACTGTTTCTCTTTAATTTCTCCGTACAAATAGGACAAGCTGAATACATTGACATATAGTAGAAATACACCAAGGGGAGGAGGAGTGGTATAGAAGGAAGAGGGGGAGAGAGGGCGGGAGAGAGGATGGGAGGGAGGGTGAGAAGGAAGGGAGTGGATTGGGAGAGAGGAGTGGTAGAGGGGGAGGGGAAGTAGGGTAGAGGGGAATGATGGAGGGAAGATAGAAAGTTGGAGCGGGGCGGAAGAAAGAGGTGTATGGAGAGTGGAAGAGGTATATTGGGTTTCTATTTTGGGGGGGTATTGTTGACAAGAGGAATTGCTGTGATTATTGTTTAATGTTGTATGGCCCCGTATACATGTGACTGTATGAAAATGAAAAATGGAAAATAAAA
>NW_028261382.1:53904664-53912164 GCF_051295495.1 Thamnophis sirtalis | reverse complement strand
GGAGATTCGTACCCTCACCACCCTCCAGACCTTCCGCACAGCCCTCAAGACCTGGCTATCCCATCAGGCCTGGGGATAAAGAGTGTAATCTGTCCCCACCCGAATGATGAATGTTGTGTTTTACTTTTACTTGCATTGTTTTCATGTTTATTGTTTTATTGTCTTGTATCCCCCCTTCCCTATAAATTGTAAGCCGCCCTGAGTCCCCTCAGGGAAAAGGGCGGCCTATAAATAATAAACAAATCAAAATCAAATCAAATGGTCTGAAACGGTGTAGGGTTTCCTGCCTAGGCAGGGGGTTGGACTAGAAGACCTCCAAGGTCCCTTCCAACTCTGCTAGTGTATTATTGACCTGATCTGACTAATGATCGGCTGGGTATGGCTAGATGGTCATGTGGCTGGGTGGGCGTGGCCAACTCAATGTCAATCATGTCGAGGGGAACCTACTCTACTCGCCACCCCTCGCCTGCCCACCCAGGGTCCTTAGGGCCCCCAACAGAAAGCAGTTGCTGGAGCTAAGCAGCCCCCAGGAGAAAAAGTTGGCAAAATAACTCAGTTCAAATTGGATCTGGCCAAGAAGGAGGCTCAGCAGAAGCACCTCACTGAGGACTAGGAGCATGGTTTTTCCAAGCAGAGGGAAGACCTGCGGGAGTGCAAGGCCAGGTGCCGGTGCCTGGAGGCTCAGCGGGCTGAGATGGTCAGCCAGTTCCAGGCCACGATGCGGTCCCACTGGAACGAGGCCCTCCGGCTCTTCCCCACCAGCGGCTCTTCCCTCCAGCCTTCGCCCAAAGCCCCCCACCAGGAGGCCGAAGCAGACCCCAAGTCGGAATTCCTTCCCCCCTCTGCCCCCCACAAAAAGACCCCCAAGGGGGAGACTCTCTGCAGCAACCCAAGCGTTCATTGCACGTATCCACCCCAGGGGCCGCAGTTTGAGGACCCCGGATTTAGTGCAATATAAAAAACGCAAATAATTTTTTCTGCGGACCACCAACATTTCCTCGCCGACCACCCGTTGGTGACCTATTCCAACCCCTTGCTCAAACAGGAGACCCTATCCAGTATGGTGACTTTGAGCCAGCCATCAGGCGACTGGGAGTTCTAGCCTCAGCTTACAGAATGGTCAATGCCTGGAATTGCAGCACCTGACCCTGTGGTTTCCTTCCCCCAAACCCCAAGACTTTAAACCTTGGGCTGCCTTACTTAGTCGGCCTCACCCCATTCCTAAGAGGTCTTTAAGGGCCGTGAATAAGCGTGCCTAACGGTCCTAAGAATCCCCTTGTATTCGTATCCATTTCCTGTGTTCCTAATCTTGTCTGTAGGTATCTATTACCTTATGCACGCTTGACAAAACAAAGAAATGGAAAATAAATAAAAGATGCTTAAACGGCACCCCACTCAATCCAAGAGAAAGGAGGGAGTCGGAGTTTTTTTTTGGGGGGGGGGAGGGAAGGGTTAATGCCCCCTTTCTCACAAAATTAGAAAGTGAAAGCAGGCATCCTCCAGACAAGGAGGGGGGGGGAGGATGCTGGGCAGAAGAGGGGCGGTGGAGTGGAGGGGGGGCGCATTCCCCACTTAGTTCAGTTATTGCCGACTAAACAGCGCCCCGCAACAACTTGACCCCCGCATCGCTCCGATTCTCCCACGTCTGTCTGTCATCCGCTGCGCGCGATCCCGGTGATTTTAGCCCCCTCCACAGCCCATTCCCGGGGTCGGATACACCTCGGGAAGACCGGGGGTGTGTGTGTGAGAGAGGGGGTGGGGGCAGGCAGAGAGGGGCTGACAGACAGATAGGGGAGCCCCCGCATCGGCTCGAACGCGCAACCCTCGGCGTCACCTGCCATCTTCCAAAGGAAACGTGGCAGCCCAGATGTGGGGGAGGTCGTCGGGTTGGGACGCGGGGGGGGACAGTTAGAGGAGAGAAAGCCTTGGAGGTCTTCTGGCAGGACAGCCTGGGAATCATGGGCACTGGAGTTCCAGTTATTGGGACTCCCAATGCCCATGGTTCCCGGGCTTCCGTGCCATTACCCAGGGACTCCGATGCCCATGGTTCCCGGGCTTCCCTGCCATTACCCCAGGGACTCCGATGCCCATGGTTCCCGGGCTTCCCTGCCATTACCCCAGGGACTCCGATGCCCATGGTTCCCGGGCTTCCCTGCCATTACCCCAGGGACTCCGATGCCCATGGTTCCCGGCTTCCCTGCTCCCAGGTCCAACCCACCGGCCTGCCCACCGGCTCCTCTCCAGAAAGACACCCCCCCTCGCCTTACCGGGGGATGCGGGGAGCGGAGAGGCCAGGACCCGCGATGGGCACCGTTCCCACCTGCAAGTCATCCCCGCGGCCGCCGCAGTTTTCCCCGCTGAAGTCGCTGCGCAGCTGAAAAAGCCGGGGGGGGGGCGCAACCTTTCTCCCCACTTCCCCCCCCCCTCAAAGATGCGCCGCAGGGGGACTCACCTGCGCGGCCATCGCGGGCGGCTCTGTCGGGGGCGGCTCAGGGCAGGCTGGCCGGATCCTCCCCGCGCCTCATGCCCGGCTTGCCCGCTGCCGGCTCAGCCCGGCCGGTCCGGCATCTCGGCTCCCTTCCGCCTGGCCCACGTGCGGGGCTATCCTCCTCCTTCTCTGCCCGGGATCCTGGAGGCGGCGCTGGGCTGGAGAGCCGAGGCTGCGCGGCGGGGAGGGTGGGGGAGAGCCGGCCGGGGTCCTGGAGGAGCGCCAAGCGAGCGAGCGAGACGAGTGGGAGGCAGCCGAGGCGAGTCGGGGCTGCTGGTGCTGCTGCTGCTGGCGCTGAGCTGGCCAGCCTCTGGCCGGGGATCCCGCGGCTCCAGGCGAAGGAAGAGGTGGAGCTGGGCGTCCGGCAGGAGGAGGAGAGAAGGAGGAGGGGAGAGGAGGAGGGAGATGAGGAGGAGGAGAGGATGGGGAAGAGTAGGAGGAAGAAAAGGAGGAGGGGAGGAACGAGAGGAGGGAGAGGAGGGAGAGGAGGAGGAAGAAAAAGAGGAGAGGAGGAGGAAGAGGGGATGAGGAAGAGGAGAGAAGGAGTGAGAGGAGGAGGAAGAGGGGATGAGGAAGAGGAGAGGAGAAGGAGAGGGGAGGAGGGAGAAGAGGAGGAAGAGGGGATGAGGAAGAGGAGGAGGAGAGAAGGAGAGAGGGGAGGAGGAGGTAAAGGAGGAGGAGGAGAGGAGGAGAGAGAGGAGGAGGAGTGCGAAGAGGAGGAGGAAGAGGGGGATGGGGAAGAGGAGAGGAGGAGGAGAGGAGAGAGAGGAGGAGGAGGTAAAAGAGGAGGAGGAGAGAAGGAGAGAGAGGAGGAGGAGGAAGAGGGGATGAGGAAGAGGAGAGGAGGAGGAGAGAAGGAGAGAGGGGAGGAGGAGGTAAAGGAGGAGGAGGAGAGAAGGAGAGAGAGGAGGAGGAGTGCGAAGAGGAGGAGGAAGAGGGGATGGGGAAGAGGAGAGGAGGAGGAGAGGAGAGAGAGGAGGAGGAGGTAAAAGAGGAGGAGAGAAGGAGAGAGAGGAGGAGGAGGAAGAGGGGATGAGGAAGAGGAGAGGAGGAGGAGAGAAGGAGAGAGGGGAGGAGGAGGTAAAGGAGGAGGAGGAGAGAAGGAGAGAGGAGGAGGAGGGCGAAGAGGAGGAGGGAAGAGGGGATGAGGAGTGGGCAGAAGAGAGGGGAAGAAGGAAGAGGAGGAAGAGGAGGAAGAGGAGGAAGGCCAGCCTAGCAGCGCCTTTACGCCCGGCGCCCCGAGGGCATCCCGACTGCTGCGCCCGGCCAGCCCTCGCCGGGGGCGCTGCGTACCTGCGGTGCCCGAGGCGGCGAGCGTGAGGCTGGGCAGGTCCTGCGCCAACCGGAGCCCCTCCGCCTCCGCCCGCCGCGGCCGGCGCCTTGATCTCATCCGGATCAAGAGCCGAACACGCCCTGCTTCCTTCGGCTCCGCACTGCCTTGCTCCGGCCCGGAGGGAGGTGGCGGGACCCGGCCCAGCGGGGGTAGAGGGGGAGGGTGTCGGAATTGCGCAATGCGGGCCGCCGCGACAAAAAAGCGCTCGGCACGCGCTCAGAGGCAACCTTGCCTTGGTTTAGGGGGCTCCCAGAATGATGCTCATAAATTCCCCCCCCAAGCCCCCTCCCCCGCTTCCTTTGAGAGTTTTTTTTTAATATCCCAACTTCTAGAGAAGGGAAAACACTCTGTGCAAGCTCAGAGACTCTTGAGTCCTTGGTAAGGGTCAGATCTGGGCTCAGATTCCCCCATCCCCAATCTCTTGCCTCAACCCGGGTTCACACAGACCACAGGAGGGGCTGCCTTCACACAACCAGGCATCCCTCCCTGCAGTCCTTCCTTTGAGCCTCGTTTTTTTTTTAAAGAGAACATTCCCAACTTCTACAGAAGGGAAAGCAGATCCCTTAACTTCCTGCTTCTAAGAAAAAAAAACGCTCTGTGCGAGCTCAGAGACCCTTGGTGGTCCTTTGCAGGATGTCAGATCTGGTTCAGACTTTTACAACCCGGATTCAAAGAACACAGGGGCGGCGTTCACACAGCCGGGCACCCCTTCCTGCCTTATCTCTAGAGCAAGGGGTGGGCTAACTTGGGAACTTTAAGACTTGTGGACTTCAACTCCCAGAATTCCTCAGCCAGCCAGCTTGTGGGCTTCAACTTTTATGACTTGTGACTTCAACTCCCAGAATTCCTCAGCCAGCCATGCTTATGGGCTTGAGGACTTCAACTTTTAAGACTTGTGGACTTCAACTCCCAGAATTCCTCAGCTAGCCATGCTTATGGGCTTCAACTTTTAAGACTTGTGGACTTCAACTCCCAGAATTCCTCAGCCAGTCATGCTTGTGGGCTTCAACTTTTAAGACTTGTGGACTTCAACTCCCAGAATTCCTCAGCCAGCCATGCTTATGGGCTTCAACTTTTAAGACTTGTGGACTTCAACTCCCAGAATTCCTCAGCCAGTCATGCTTGTGGGCTTCAACTTTTAAGACTTGTGGACTTCAACTCCCAGAATTCCTCAGCCAGCCATGCTTATGGGCTTGTGGGCTTCAACTTTAAGACTTGTGGACTTCAACTCCCAGAATTCCTCAGCCAGCCATGCTTATGGGCTTGTGGGCTTCAACTTTAAGACTTGTGGACTTCAACTCCCAGAATTCCTCAGCTAGCCATGCTTATGGACTTCAACATTTAAGACTTGTGGACTTCAACTCCCAGAATTCCCCAGCCAGCCATGCTTGTGGGCTTCAACTTTTATGACTTGTGGACTTCAACTCCCAGAATTCCTCAGCCAGCCATGCTTGGCTTCAATTTTATGACTTGTGGACTTCAACTCCCAGAATTCCTCAGCCAGTCATGCTTGTGAGCTTCAACTTTTATGACTTGTGGACTTCAACTCCCAGAATTCCTCAGCCAGCCATGCTTATGGGCTTCAACTTTTAAGACTTGTGGACTTCAACTCCCAGAATTCCTCAGCCAGTCATGCTTGTGGGCTTCAACTTTTAAGACTTGTGGACTTCTGGGAGTTGAAGTCCAGAAGTCTTAAAGTTCCCAAGTTTGCCCGCCCCTGCTCTAGACCAAAGGATTTGGAGGGAGGCAGGACAGAAGGACTTATTCGAACCCGGCCCTCTTTTCGGTTCCTCTTTGGATGGAGATTGCTATGGAAACCCCCTGCTTTTTCACTGGGCACACAAATAGAGGGAGACAGAGACAAAGGAGGGGAGGGGGAGGGAGCCGGGGGGGGGTTGAGCCAGGGGGGCCTCGGTGGAAAAAAAAAGAAAAAAAATCTACATCCTCTTTTTATTGTCGTCAACTTGGGAAGCGGCCCAGCCGAGCGAAGCATTGAAAGCTATTGAAGCGGAATATTATTCCCAGTTCTTCAAAGCCTGCTCCGCGAGAACTTTTGTTGAGTTGTTGGTTTAGGACATGTTAAGTAGCCGCCCAATTTGGGCAACGTGACCCCAGGGCGCTGGGCCAAGGACTCCAACACAAACAAAAAGCGATGGGGGAGGGGGTGGGGGTGGGTCATGAGACCCAACGAAAACAATGCGGGAGCGATCAGAAACCGAGCCGCTCACCGTGATCCCAGGGTCTCAAAACAGATGGACGGAGTTGGAAGGGAGCTTGTGGGTCATCTAGTCTAGCCCCCTGTTCAAGCAGGAGGCCCGACACCATTTCTGACAGATGGCAGCCCAGTCTCTTCTTGAAAGCCTCCAGGGATGAAGCTCCCACACCTTCTGAAGGCAAGCTGTAGGTAGGTAGGTAGTAGGTACGAAAAAGAAAGAAAGAAGGAAGGAAGGAAGGAAGGAAGGAAGGAAGGAAGGAAGGAAGGAAGGAAGGAAGGAAGGAAGGAAAGAACAGTTCAAAGGACCTTGAAGGTCATGTAGTCCAACCCTCCCACCCAAACAGGAGACCTAACACCATTTCTGACACATGGCAGTCCAGTCTCTTCTTGAAAGCTTCCAGGGATGAAGCTCCCACACCTTCTGAAAGCAAGCTGTAGGTAGGTAGGTAGGTAGGTAGGTAGGTAGGTAGGTAGGTAGGTAGGTAGGAAGGAAGGAAGGAAGGAAGGAAGGAAGGAAGGAAGGAAGGAAGGAAGGAAGGAAGGAAGGAAGGAAGAGGAAAAAGAAAGAATCACCTTTATCACCTTTAAAGCCCTACATGGCCTAGGACCCGGATATCTACGAGACCGTCTCCTGCCTAAGACCGATAAGATCGCACAGGATGACCCTTCTCCAGGTGCCATCAGCTGGACAATGCCAGCTGGCGACGCCTGGGAGTAGGGCCTTCTCTGTTGCCACTCCAGCCCTATGGAACGAGCTACCCCCAGAGATCCGGGTCCTGCCCACTCTCATGGCCTTCCGAAAAGCTATCAAAACCTGGCTTTTCCGGCAGGTCTGGGGCTGTTGACCTCTTGATTGAGGTCCAGCCCCGCTTAGACTGGGTACATGTTGTGTTTCTTTTAATTTGTTGTGTTTTATTTGTTTTAATCTTTTTAATATTTCTTATTTCTGTAAGCCGCCCGGAGTCCTCCGGGATTGGGCGGCCTATAAATTCAATAAATAGAAATAGAATAGAAAGAAGGAAGGAAGAACAGTTGGAAGGACCTTGAAGGTCATCTAGTCTAACCCCCTGTCCAAGCACCATTTCTGACAGATGGCAGCCCAGTCTCTTCTTGAAAGCCTCCAGGGATGAAGCTCCCACAACTCCTGAATAACCGAATAACAGAATTGGAAGGGACCTTATGGGTCATCTAGTCCAACCCCCTGTCCAAGCAGGAGACCCTACCCCATTTCTGACAGATGCCAGATATATTTGTCTGCTATAATTTTTTCTTGGACAAAGACAGACTTTATTCCTCCCACATTTTCTGGCCCAGGACTCCGCCCGTCTCTGTTGATTTCGTGGCATCTTGTAAAATATACATGTATATATTCTGCTGCACGGGATAAACACGTGAGAAGCGATCGGGAACAAAGTTAACCTTTTTACGACAATAGATTAAACATGATTGTTTGTCCCATTGGAG
>NW_028261382.1:53848690-53904464 GCF_051295495.1 Thamnophis sirtalis | reverse complement strand
CTTTTTTCCCCCCCCCTTCCCTTTTTCCCTCCCCTTGGATGGAACAAAATTGATCCGCAGAATTTTCCAAGCCTGTTTTATTAGCAGAGGAAACAGAAAGCAAATAAAAAAGTTTTTTTCCCCCCCTTGTTCATTTGAAAGAGAGAAAGGAAAGAAAGGACTTAATTTTTCCACATTTGGTGCATTCATAGATGGCCAAAAGAAGAGGAGGGGAGTGGGGGGGGGGGAAACTGGCTGGACTGATCCAAGAATATTTCGTTCGGGCGGAGGGAGAAAATCCAAAGTCCAGTTCAAACACGTTGGCCTAAAATCTGTGGGGTTTTTTTTAAAACCTTGCCAGCTTTAAAACATGCGTGGACTTGAACTCCCAGAAATCCTGACCCAGCGTCTGGGAGACGAGTAAAGGAAAATATTTGCAGCTCAGGGTTGAAACGAGGCGTCTTTCATGACCCAACAAGGGAACATCATCAGTGCTGGAAGGAGTGGGGTTTGCAGGGAGGAGGAGGAGGAGGAAGAAGAGGAGGAGGAGGAGGAGGAGGAGGAGGAGGAGGAGGAGGAGGAGGAGGAGGAGGAGGAAGAGGAGGAGGAGGAAGAGGAGGAGGAGAAGGAGGACTGTGGGCTCCTTGGTGCTCTCTGAGCTTGATTGATTTCTTGCAGGCATTTCATTACCCAACTAGATAACATCATCAGTGCTAGAAGGGAGTGAGGTTTGCAGAGAGGAGGAGGAGGAGGAGGAGGAGGAGGAGGAGGAGGAGGAGGAGGAGGAGGAGGACTGTGGGGCCCTTGGTAGTCTCTGAGCTTGTTGGTTTCCTTGCAGACGTCTCACGACCCAACTAGGTAACATCATCAGTGCTAGAAGGAAGTGGGGTTTGTGGAGAGAAGGAGGAGGAGGAGGAGGAAGAGGAGGAGGAGAAGGAGGTGGTGGTGGAGGAGGAGGAGGAGGACTGTGGGGCCCTTGGTGCTCTCTGAGCTGGGTGGTTTTCTTGCAGACATTCCATCACCCAACTAGGGAACATCATCAGTGCTGGAAGGAGTGGGGATTGCAGGGAGGAGGAGGAAGAAGAAGAGGAGGAGGAAGAGGAAGAGGAAGAGGAGGAAGAGGAGGAAGAGGAGGAGGAGGAAGAGGAAGAGAAGGAGGAGGAGGACTGTGGGGCCCTTGGTGCTCTCTGAGCTTGGTGGTTTTCTTGCAGACGTTTCCTTACCCTACTAGGTAACATCATCAGTCTAGGAGTGGGGTATGCAGGGAGGAGGAGGAAGAAGAGGAAGAGGAGGAAGAGGAAGAGGAAGAAGAAGAGGAAGAGGAGGAAGAAGAGGAGAAGGAGGACTGTGGGCTCCTTGGTGCTCTCTGAGCTTGGTGGTTTTCTTGGGGACATTTCATGACCCAACAAGGGAACATCATCAGTGCTAGAAGGAGTGGGGTTTGTAGGGAGGAGGAGGAAGAAGAGGAAGAGGAGGAGGAGGAAGAAGAAGAGGAAGAGGAGGAGGAGAAGGAGGAGGAGGAGGACTGTGGGGTCCTTGGTGCTCTCTGAGCTTGGTTGTTTTCTTGCAGACGTTCCATCACCCAACTAGGTAACATCATCAGTGCTAGAAGGGAGAGGGGTTTGCAGAGAGGAGGAGGGGGGAGGGGAAGGACTGTGGGGTCCTTGGGGCTTGGTTCTGATGCTGCTACTTAGTTTGGATGACGAAACCTCTGCAAGAAAACCACCAAGCTCAGACAGCACCAAGGAGCCCTCAAGGGAGATGCCAAGTTCTACTTCTTGCTCTTCTGCCACCTTCAGCCATTGCCAACCCAGTCCAGCATCCCCAACGGGAAAACCCGTTTGTCCCTGCAGAGTGCCTGGGCAAAAGGGCGCCGGGCTTGGCTTGAGTGGGTGGCCAGGCGTTCCTTTCCCACCGAAAGAGAGAGGAAGTGAGCGAGGGTGTTCCCGGTTTCCTGCCCACTTTAACCCATGCCCATAAAAGCAAAGCGTTGGGCAGCCAGCCGGATTCTTACGAAGCAGAAAAAAAAAGGCTACGGCATCCGTTTCCAAACAGCTCAGCTGGTGGAAAGTACATTAATCTTAAAACTCATCGGCGGGACACGCGGGAACCTATCCCCTTCGGTCTATGCGCAGACGAGGCGGGAGAGGAGGAGGAGGAGAGAGAAGGCAGAGCCAAAATCTTCTGAATTGTCTGCTTCCCAAGGAGGCTCCCAATTTCAGACCCCCTTCGGTGCCAAGACAAAAACCTCAGGGTTCTTAATGCAGAATAACAACAGAGCTGGAAGAGACCTTGGAGGTCTTCTAGTCCAACCCCCTGCTTAGGCAGGAAACCCTACATCACTTCAGACAAATAGATATCCAACATCTTCTTTAAAACA
Organism: Thamnophis sirtalis; assembly: GCF_051295495.1. Taxonomy (NCBI): domain Eukaryota; kingdom Metazoa; phylum Chordata; class Lepidosauria; order Squamata; family Natricidae; genus Thamnophis; species Thamnophis sirtalis. The sequence continues at coordinate 53,902,105 of NW_028261382.1, read as the reverse complement.
TCCAATGTTGGAGCATTCACAACTTCTGGAGGGAAATTGTTCCACTGATTAATTGTTCTCACTGTCAGGAAATTTCTCCTTAGTTCTAAGTTGCTTCTCTCCTTGATTAGTTCCCACCCATTCCACCCAAGCTATTTTCCAAAGCACCTGAGGGCAGGACAAGAAGAAATGGGTGGAAACTAATCAAGGAGAGAAGCAACTTAGAACTCAGGAGAAATTTCCTCACAGTTAGGACAATTAATCAGTGGAACAGAAGTTGCCTCCAGAAGTTGTGAATGCCCCAATACTGGAAGTCTTTAAGAAGATGTTGGATAGCCATTTGTCTGAAATGGTATAGGGTTTCCTGCCTAGGCAGGGGGTTGGACTAGAAGACCTCCAAGGTTCCTTCCAACTCTGTTATTCTATTTTATTCTATTCTATTCTATAATATAACATAACATAACATAATAAATATAATATACTATAATATACTATAATATACTATAATATACTATAATATACTATACTATACTATACTATACTATACTATACTATACTATACTATACTATACTATACTATACTATACTATACTATAATATAATATAATATAATATAATATAATATAATATAATTAATATAATATAATAATAATATAATATAATATAATAATATACTATAATATACTATAATATACTATAATATACTATAATATACTATAATATACTATACTATACTATACTATACTATACTATACTATACTATACTATACTATAATTAATATAATATAATAATAATATAATATAATATAATAATATACTATAATATACTATAATATACTATAATATACTATAATATACTATAATATACTATAATATACTATAATATACTATAATATACTATAATATACTATACTATACTATACTATACTATACTATACTATACTATACTATACTATACTATAATATAATATAATATAATATAATATAATATAATATAATATAATTTAATATAATATAATTTAATAAATATAATATAATAATATAATATAATATAATAAGATGTTGAGACTCTAGAAAGAGTGCAGAGCAACTAAGATGATTAGGGGACTGAATGCTAAAACATACGAAGAACGGTTGCAGGAACTGGGCATGGCTGGTCTAGTGAAGAGAAGGACCAGGGGAGACAGGAGAGCATCTTCCAATATTTGAGGGGCTTCCACAGAGAGGAGGGGGGGTCAAGCTATTTTTAAAAGCCGGTCAGAAGGCCAGACAAGGAAGAATGGATGGAAACTGACCAAGGAGAGATTCAACCTGGAAATAAGGAGGAATTTTCTGACAGTGAGAGCAATCAACCCATGGAACAGAAGTTGTGGGAGCTTCATCCCTGGAGGCTTTCAAGAAGAGACTGGACTGCCATCTCTCAGAAATGGTGTAGGGTTTCCTGCTTGGGCGGAGGGCTGGACTAGATGACCTCCAACGTCCCTTCCAACTCTGTTAATTTGAATCTATCAAATCAAAGGCCTGGAGGCTCAAACATAGGACGAATGGTTGCAGGAACTGGACATGGCTAGTCTGGTGAAGAGAAGGACCAGGGGAGACAGGATAGCATTTTTCAATATTTGAGGGGCTGCCACAGAGAGGAGGAAGGGAGTCAAGCTATTCTCCAAAGCATCTTTGAAGGCCAGACAAGGAAGAATGGATGGAAACTGACCAAGGAGAGATTCAACCTGGAAATAAAGAGGAATTTTCTGACAGTGAGAACCGCAACCCATGGAACAGAAATTGATTTTGGAAGTTGTGGGAGCTTCATCCCTGGAGGCTTTCAAGAAGAGACTGGACTGCCATCTGTCAGAAATGGTGTAGGGTCTCCCACTTGGGCGGAGGGGGTTGGACTAGATGGCCTCCAGGGTCCCTTCCAACTCTGTTAATCTGAATCTATCTAACCAAGGAGAGAAGCAACCTAGAACCAAGGAGACATTTCCTGACAATTAAAACCACAAACAGGGGAACAACCTGCCCCCAGAAGTTGTGGGAGCTCCATTGCAGGAGGCTTTTGAGAAGCAGTTGGAGAACCATTTCTCTGAAATGGTATATAGGGGTTTTAAAGAAAGATTGTACAGCCACTTTGTCTGGAACGGCATTGGGGTCTCCAGCCTGAGCAGGGGGTTGGACTAGAAGACCTCCAAGGTCCCTTCCAACTCTTGTCATTCTGCACCCTAAGCAGAATCCAACCAGCTTGAGTGACAGCATCCTGCTTTAATTCATGTGCCGAGGGATAAACCTGGCATTTGCCATCTCTGTAATAAAAGAACCAAATTAAAACATCCTCTGAAAAGAATTTAAATCCAGCGGGCTTAGGAATTTGGCAGATGGCTGTCTATTTGAAGAGCAGGGTCATCTCCAAGACCAGACAATTCTTGGTTGGCATCGGATCATAGGGAGCTCCCGGTGAGTCGGGAGGCGAAGCCGGGAGCGTTGGCACGCAAGAAAGAGGTCACCCATCTGCCAGCTGCAGATTTAGTAAGGAATCAGGGCAGGGAAGGAAACTGGAAATTAAAAGGGAATGTTAAGCTTAATCAGAATAGATCAGCCTTGTCTCCTCTCCAGACAGGCTCACTGAAAAAAAGCTCTTCCTGTGAAACGTGCCCAAATTGGGGAATTAAGCAACGATTGGGTTGGGCCTGGACTTCAAGCAGTGGTTTTCAACCCTGGAGGATTTGAAGTGGAGTGGACTTCAAGTCCCAGAATTCCATGGCCTGCATGCTTAGAATTCTGGGAGTTGAAGTCCATGCTTCTTAAGGCATGCTGGCTGGGGAATTCTGGGAGTTGAAGTCTGTCTCTCTGTGTGTATGTGCCTCTCTCTCTCATCATTCTTTGTGTGTGTCTCTCTCTCTTTCTCTCTCATCATTCTTTATCTCCTCTCTCTCTGTCTCTGTCTCTCTTTTTCACATCATTCTTTATCTCTTCTCTCTCTCTATCTCTCTCTTCATTCTTTATCTCTTCTCTCTCCGTCTCTTTCTCTCTGTCTCTTTCTCTCATCATTCTTTGTCTCTCTCTCTCTCTTTCTCTGTATGTCTCTCTCTTTCTCTCTCATCATTCTTTATCTTCCCCCCTCTCTTTTTCTCATCATTCTTCGTGTCTCTCTCTCTCTTTCTCTTATCATTCTTTATCCCCCACTCTCTGTCTCTCTCTTTCTCTCATCATTCTTTATCTCCTGTCTCTCTCTCTGTGTCTCTTTTTCTCTCATCATTCTTTATCTCCTGTCTCTCTCTCTCTGTCTCTCTTTTTCTCTCATCATTCTTTGTGTGTGTGTCTCTCTCTTTCTTTCTCTCTGTGTGTGTGTCTCTCTCTCCCATCATTCTTTATCTCCCCTCTCTCTCTGTCTCTCTCTTTTTCTCTCATCATTCTTTGCGTCTCTCTCTCTTTCTTTCTCTCTGTCTCTCTCTTTCTCTCTCTCTCATCATTCTTTATCTCCCCTCTCTATGTCTCTCTCTTTCTCTCATCATTCTTTATCTTCTCTCTCTCTTTCATCATTCTTGATCTCTCTCTCTTTTTCTCTCTCTTTCTCTCATCATTCTCTCTCTGTGTGTCTCTTTCTCTCTCATCATTCTTTATCTTCTCTCTCTCTTTCATCATTCTTGATCTCTCTCTCTTTTTCTCTCTCTTTCTCTCATCATTCTCTCTCTGTGTGTCTCTTCCTCTCTCATCATTCTTTATCTTCTCTCTCTCTCTGTCTCTCTCTCTTTTTCTCTCATCATTCTTTCTTTCTCTCTCTCCTTCTCTCTCCCCCTCTCTCTTTCTCTCTCATCCTTCTTTATCTCCTCTCTCTCTGTCTCTCGTTCTCTCTCTCTCTTTCTCTCATCATTCTTTATCTTCTCTCCCTCTCTCTCTCTCTCTCGCTTTCTCTCTCTCTCTCTCTCACACACACACTCTTTGGACTCTTCCTCCTCTGCCCCAGGCCTTGCTCTGGAAAGCCTTGAGTCAATGTTGGAGAAGGAGTTTATTTACCCGTCGGTTGCTTAGAAGAGAGACCCACAGAGAGACAGATGAATGAACAGCCAGCAACGTTGCATTGCAGCCCCAGCGTGTGAAGCCGAGCGGCGCCAAGTCCCAGCTGGCCCTCGGAGGGGTGGGGGTGGGGATGATTTTTCAGACCAGCTGAGGTGGAAAAACTCCGCTGGATTTGGAGCTTCCCATGTTTCCTCCCATTCCTCCTTCTTCCAAATACAAGCAGCTTTCTAGTCTTCAGGAACAGAGCAGAATAACAAGAGTTGAAAGGGACCTTGGAGGTCTTCTAGTCCAGCCCCCTGCTCAAGCAGGAGACCTTACAGAATAACAAGAGTTGAAAGGGACCTTGGAGGTCTTCTAGTCCAGCCCCCTGCTCACGCAGGAGACCTTACAGAATAACAAGAGTTAAAGGGACCTTAGAGGTCTTCTAGTCCAGCCCCCTGCTCAAGCAGGAGACCCTTACAGAATAACAAGAGTTAAAGGGACCTTAGAGGTCTTCTAGTCCAGCCCCTTGCTCACGCAGGAGACCTTACAGAATAACAAGAGTTAAAGGGACCTTAGAGGTCTTCTAGTCCAGCCCCCTGCTCAAGCAGGAGACCCTTACAGAATAACAAGAGTTAAAGGGACCTTGGAGGTCTTCTAGTCCAGCCCTCTGCTCAAGCAGGAGACTTTACAGAATAACAAGAGTTAAAGGGACCTTGGAGGTCTTCTCGTCCAGCCCCCTGCTCAAGCGGGAGACCTTAGAGAATAACAAGAGTTAAAGGGAACTTAGAGGTCTTCTAGTCCAGCCCCCTGCTCAAGCAGGAGACCTCACAGAATAACAAGAGTTGAAGGGACCTTAGAGGTCTTCTAGTCCAGCCCCCTGCTCAAGCAGGAGACCTTACAGAATAACAAGAGTTGAAGGGACCTTAGAGGTCTTCTAGTCCAGCCCCCTGCTCAAGAAGGAGACCCTTACAGAATAACAAGAGTTGAAGGGACCTTAGAGGTCTTCTAGTCCAGCCCCCTGCTCAAGCAGGAGACCTTACAGAATAACAAGAGTTGAAGGGACCTTAGAGGTCTTCTAGTCCAGCCCCCTGCTCAAGCAGGAGACCTCACAGAATAACAAGAGTTGAAGGGACCTTAGAGGTCTTCTAGTCCAGCCCCCTGCTCAAGAAGGAGACCCTTACAGAATAACAAGAGTTGAAAGGGACCTTAGAGGTCTTCTAGTCCAGCCCCCTGCTCAAGAAGGAGACCCTTACAGAATAACAAGAGTTGAAAGGGACCTTAGAGGTCTTCTAGTCCAGCCCCCTGCTCAAGCAGGAGACCTTACAGAATAACAAGAGTTGAAAGGGACCTTGGAGGTCTTCTAGTCCAGCCCCCTGCTCAAGAAGGAGACCCTTACAGAATAACAAGAGTTGAAAGGGACCTTGGAGGTCTTCTAGTCCAGCCCCCTGCTCAAGCAGGAGACCGTAGAGAATAACAAGAGTTGAAAGGGACCTTGGAGGTCTTCTAGTCCAGCCCCCTGCTCAAGCAGGAGACCTTAGAGAATAACAAGAGTTAAAGGGACCTTAGAGGTCTTCTAGTCCAGCCCCCTGCTCAAGCAGGAGACCTCACAGAATAACAAGAGTTGAAGGGACCTTAGAGGTCTTCTAGTCCAGCCCCCTGCTCAAGCAGGAGACCTTACAGAATAACAAGAGTTGAAGGGACCTTAGAGGTCTTCTAGTCCAGCCCCCTGCTCAAGCAGGAGACCCTTACAGAATAACAAGAGTTGAAAGGGACCTTGGAGGTCTTCTAGTCCAGCCCCCTGCTCAAGCAGGAGACCCTTACAGAATAACAAGAGTTGAAGGGACCTTAGAGGTCTTCTAGTCCAGCCCCCTGCTCAAGCAGGAGACCTTACAGAATAACAAGAGATAAAGGGACCTTAGAGGTCTTCTAGTCCAGCCCCCTGCTCAAGCAGGAGACTTTACCGAATAACAAGAGTTGAAGGGACCTTAGAGGTCTTCTAGTCCAGCCCCCTGCTCAAGCAGGAGACCTTACAGAATAACAAGAGTTGAAAGGGACCTTGGAGGTCTTCTAGTCCAGCCCCCTGCTCAAGCAGGAGACCTTACAGAATAACAAGAGTTGAAGGGACCTTAGAGGTCTTCTAGTCCAGCCCCCTGCTCAAGCGGGAGACCTTAGAGAATAACAAGAGTTAAAGGGAACTTAGAGGTCTTCTAGTCCAGCCCCCCGCTCAAGCAGGAGACCTTACAGAATAATAAGAGTTAAAGGGACCTTAGAGGTCTTCTAGTCCAGCCCCCTGCTCAAGCAGGAGACCTTACAGAATAACAAGAGTTGCAAGGGACCTTGGAGGTCTTCTAGTCCAGCCCCCTGCTCAAGCAGGAGACCTTACAGAATAATGAGTTAAAGGGACCTTAGAGGTCTTCTAGTCCAGCCCCCTGCTCAAGCAGGAGACCTTACAGAATAACAAGAGTTGCAAGGGACCTTAGAGGTCTTCTAGTCCAGCCCCCTGCTAGAGCAGGAGAGAACCTATTGTTTCTCTCCTTGATTCATTTCTTGTCCTGCCCTCAGGTGCTTTGGAGTACGGCTTGACTCCCTCTTCTTTGCGCCTACCCCCCGATGACTGCTCCCTAACTTAATCACTGCGGTGATTCACTTAACAACGGAAAATGCTGCCATAAGTCGAGGACTAAGTGCAGCAAAATGGATATTTGCCTCGATTAGCAGAATCCGAATTCTCCAGATGGGAGTTGAAGGACTTGCCCACTTATGGAATGCCTGCGACCAAATTTTTTTTGCAGAACGAGCTTTTTCTTATCTTTCCTCATCCTCATTTCCATTGCAGATGGAATCTTCTTTGACTTGGTTGATGCAAGCCAGCAAATCCTTCCCACCCAAAACGTTTCCGCTCCCTGTTCGAGATTCCATTCAAAAATTATATTACAATGCAGTGGCGCTATCTGTAATTAGTGATTGGACTCATTTAACTAATGATAGAATACTGAATATCGAGGGACACGATCTGGTATTTGGTTGGCATGCTTACCTGTTATTCAACAAAAAATTGGATAAGAAGTTTAAAAGTCATATTTTAAGAAATGCTTTACTGCGGGTCTGGAAAAAATACCAATATAAATTAAATGACAAGATACCCATGTGGGCAATTCCTAGACACGCAATTGAAAATATGAATATAGCAATAGCAATAGCAGTTAGACTTCTATACCGCTTCATAGGGCTTTCAGCCCTCTCTAAGCGGTTTACAGAGTCAGCATATTGCCCCCAACAACAATCCGGGTCCTCATTTGACCCACCTCGGAAGGATGGAAGGCTGAGTCAACCCTGAGCCGGTGAGATTTGAACCGCCGAACTGCAGAACTGCAGTCAGCTGAAGTAGCCTGCAGTGCTGCATTTAACCACTGCGCCACCTCAGCTCTATAGCACAAAAACAGGACAGAATTACTTACAGACAGCTTCTTACCTCGGAAAGGGGGGTATTACAATTAAAATCTTTAGAGGTATTAAAAGAGGAGAAGGTAGTTCAAACATGGTTCCAGTATGGGCAATTACAGGCTAGGTGGAAAATAGATCAAAAAAATTGGTTTTATCCAAGTTGAGGATAACTTGTTTAAACAAATAAGAGATCAAAGCTTAATGCGTATAAAGAGGATATATAATGTATTAACACAGATGGATTCGGAAACAGAATTAGTTAAAGATTGTATGATTAAAATGGGCTCAAAATATTGAAGAACCAATAATGTTGGATGCATGGGAAAGAATCTGGGTAAGAAATGTGAAATTTACACAAGCTCGAAATCTGAGAGAAAATTTTTGCAAGAAAGATTTAAAAACACTATGCGTGCCTCTGTGATTTATTCCTCTTCCGCCCGGCCAATAGATTGCCCAAGAGATTTTGCAATCAGAGCTACCTATGAATATTCTTAAAAAGGCTTCCCTTGACGAGACAATACCACCGTTTCCGTCGAGTGTTTGTCTGCTTTTTTTCACTGTGGGTGTGTCGCACCTCGGGGTTGAGTTTGCACTGGCAAAAAACCAAAAATGCCATGAGAACACCACACCTAAACACAAGGACAGCAATTTATCCAGGAGGGGCCAAGGAAAGAGAGGTGTCAGCTGACTCACACAACCTTCTAACAAAACCACAATTAGCCAGGAGGCTTAAGAAGTGACTTCATCAAGGCTGTGCCGTGCTATTTTGGCATGTTTCCCGCTTCAGGTGCAGAAGATGAGATGGTGACAGAAGAGCATTGTGGGCAACTAAAGAGGGGGAAAGAGCTACGGTAGGTTGGAGGTAGCTATACATCCCAATATTGAACCTGCCTCATCTGGATTCCTTCCCAGAATTATTTCTTTAAAGGATGGGTGATTGCGGGAACTGGGCATGGCTAGTCTACTGTCGAGAAGGACCAAGGGAGACATGATAGCATCTTCCAATATTTGACATGATAGCATCTTCCAATATTTGACATGATAGCATCTTCCAATATTTGACATGATAGCATCTTCCAATATTTGACATGATAGCATCTTCCAATATTTGACACAGATAAGAGGGGGGTCAACCTTTTTCCAAAGCACCTGAAGGCCAGACAAGGAAGAATGGATGGAAAGTGACCAAGGAGAGATTCAACCTGGAAATAAGGAGGAATTTTCTGACAGTGAGAACAATCAACCCATGGAAGAGAAGTTGCCTTCGGACGTTGTGGGAGCTTCATCCCTGGAGGCTTTCAAGAAAAGACTAGACTAGAATGGTGTAAGGTCTTCATGTTTGGGCAGAGGGGGTTGGACTAGATGACCTGCAAGGTCCCTTCCAACTCTGTTATAATTTGAATCTATCTAAGATGGTCAAAGGTCTGGAGACTAAAACATATGAAGAACGGTTGCAGGAACTGGGCATGGCTAGTTTAGGGAAGAGGAGGACCAGGGGAGACAGGAGAGCATCTTCCAATACTTGAGGGGCTGCCACAGAGAGGAGGGGATCAAGCTATTCTCCAAAGCACCCAAAGGCCAGATAAGGAAGAATGGATGGAAACTGATCAATGAGAGATTCAACCTGGAAATAAGGAGGAATTTCTTGACCGTGAGAACAATCAACCCATGGAACCGAAGTTGCCTTTGGAAGTTGTGGGAACTTCATCCCTGGAGGCTTTCAAGAAGAGACTGGACTGCCATCTGTCAGAAGTGGTGTTAGGTCTCCTGCTTGGGCAGAGGGTTGGACTAGATGACCTACAAGGTCCCTTCCAACTGTTAATCTGAATTAATTAAGAAGTTAATCTAAGATGATCAAAGGCCTGGAGGCTCAAACATACGATGGACGGTTGCAGGAACTGGGCATGGCTAGTCTAGCGAAGAGAAGGACCAGGGGAGACAGGATAGCATCCTTCCAATATTTGAGGGGCTGCCACAGAGTGGAGGGCATCAAGCTAAAAATAAGGGAACCCTACACAAATAAAATAAAGACACAGGGCAGTATTCAGAAGGAACAATATTTTCTGTGCTGAAGAAGAGACTAATTTCCCCCACCTATAATTCCTTAAGATCACACATAGAAGCCTGCATCCAGTTTTGGTCCCCACACTAGAAAAGAGATGTTGAGACTCTAGAAAGAGTGCAGAGAAGAGCAACCAGGATGATGAGGGGACTAGAGACTAAAACATACGATGAACGGTTGCAGGAACTGGGCATGGCTGGTCTAGTGAAGAGAAGGACCAGGGGAGACAGGATAGCAGTCTTCCAGTATTTGAGGGGCTGCCCCAGAGAGGAGTTAGGGGGTCAAGCTATTATTCAAGACACCTGAAGGCCAGACAAGGAAGAATAGATGGAAAGTGACCAAGGAGAGATTCAACTTGGAAATAAGGAGGAATTTCCTGACAGTGAGAACCATCAACCGATGAGACAGAAGTTGCATTCGGGAGTTGTGGGAGCTTCCATCCCTGGAGGCTTTCAAGAAAAGATCCATCCGAAATGGCATAAGGTCTCCTGCTGGGGCAGGGGGTTGGACTAGATGACCTGCAAGGCCCCTTCCAACTCTGTTAATCTGAAAACCTATTTTTACAAGAGTGGCTGCAATCACACAACTTTGTGATTCGCTAGGCAAGCTAAATTCAGGTAGACTTATAGGAAAACTCTAAAACAGACCTTCGAGACGGAGCAAGGACAACTTCTTAAAAACCACAGTGTAACTTTCCTACACACCATATTTCCACCACCACCCCGTTCAGTGTGTCCTGATTTGTTCCTCATTTTCCGTCTTCCTCCTCCTATATATATATATTTGCCTTTCAGCTACGCAGGGAAATTTGTCCACACAAAGAATAACTACTGAATGGCTCTGTTATTTTCTGCTATTTCCGTCTCAAAATTATGGGCTGGACGTCTGCTTGTTGACATGAGTGGAGAAGAAGATGGAAAAGTGACATTTTGGTGATGGAAACAGCGTCCCAACATTTTCCCCAGTGGCCAAAACAACTTGTGGTTTAAACTAGCAACTTCCATGGAAAAACAAAACAACAACAAGGGAACCCTATACAAATAAAATAAAACCTACGGTAAATAAATATGGCCTTTTCAAAAACACAGGACAGCATTTAGAAGGAACAATGTGTTGCTTCTGTGCTGCAAAAGACACTAATTTTCCCCCATCCCTAATTCTTTAAGACCAAACCTAGAATACAGCATCCAGTTTTGGTCACCACACTATTAAAAAGAGGTTGAGACTCTAGAAAGAGGGCAGAGAAGAGCAACCAGGATGATGAGGGGACCGGAGGCTAAAACATACGATGAACGGTTGCAGGAACTGGGCCTGGCTGGTCTAGTGAAGAGAAGGACCAGGGGAGACAGGAGAGCAATTGTCTAATATTTAAGGGGCTGCCACACAGAGGAAGAGCTATTTTCCAAAGCACCCAAAGGCCAGACAAGGAACAATGGATGGAAGCTGACCAAGGAGAGATTCAACCTGGAAATAAGGAGGAATTTTCTGACAGTGAGAAGAATCAACCCATGGAACAGAAGTTGCCTTCGGAAATTGTGGGAGCTTCATCACTGGAGGCTTTCAAGAAGAGACTGGACTGCCATTTGTCAGAAATGGTGTTAGGTCTCCTGCTTGGACAGAGGGGGTTGGACTAGATGACCCACAAGTTCCCTTCCAACTGTTATAATCTGAATCTATCTTAAGATGATCAAAGGCCTGGAGGCTAAAACATAGGAAGAACGGTTGCAGGAACTGGGCATGGCTAGTCTAGTGAAGAGAAGGACCAGGGGAGACATGATAGCAGTCTTCCAATATTTGAGGGGCTGCCACAGAGAGGAGGAGGTCAACCTATTCTCCAAAGCATCTTTGAAGGCCAGACAAGGAAGAATGGATGGAAAGTGACCAAGGAGAGATTCAACCTGGAAATAAGGAGGAATTTCTTGACCGTGAGAACCATCAACCCATGGAACAGAAGTTGTGGGAGCTTCATCCTTGGAAGCTTTCAAGAAGAGATTGGACTGCCCTCTGTCAGAAATGGAGTAGGTCTCCTGCTTGGGAGGGGGGTTGGGCTAGATGACCTACAAGATCCCTTCCAACTCTGTTAATCTGAATCTATCTAAGATGATCAAAGGCCTTGGAGGCTAAAACATATGAAGAACGGTTGCGGGAACTGGGCATGGTTGGTCTAGTGAAGAGAAGGACCAGGGGAGACTGGATAGCAGTCTTCCAATATTTGAGGGGCTGCCACAGAGAGGAGTGGGGGGGTCAAGCTATTTTCCAAAGTATCTTTGAAGGCCAGACAAGGAAGAATGGATGGAAACTGAACAAGGAGAGATTCAACCTGGAAATAAGGAGGAATTTCCTGACCGTGAGAACAATCAACCCATGGAACAGAAGTTGTGGGAGCTTCATCCCTGGAGGCTTTCAAGAAGAGACCGGACTGCCCTCTGTCCGAAATGGTGTAGGGTCTCCTGCTTGGGAGGGGGGGTTGGGCTAGATGACCTACAAGGTCCCTTCCAACTCTATGAATCTGTATTTATCCTTTTGTCCAGTTTCATTTTCGCAATGGCTTCCTTCTTTAGATAAAGTCAAATCATGCAAACGGCAGCTGGGACAAGAAGCACGCAGAGGGAAAACAAGGATCAGGAAAAACTCTGACATAACAATATGCTGAATTTGGCCTGGGTTCATTTATTCATGTTTCTCACTAATGAGTGGTTTGACATCCTACTGGCACAGTTTGGCTGGTTCTCCCAGGAAACTGTATAATGAAGAATGTCTGTCTGAGTTTGTCTAATCCCCCCCCCCTTTTAATGTCACATTTTAACAGAGGCTCCCATGAGCAGGGGCCCATTGTTAGCTGTCAATCATAGTAACCTACTTTAAAAGACAGAACAGGACAACGATTCCCACCAATAAAACAAATCCGTGCAGCGAGCGTTATTTATATAGACGGGGTTTTATATATAAATATATATTGGAGAAAGAGATTAAGGAGTCTGCAGATCTAATAAAAGGAGATGCACCAACTCAGGAAGTTCGAAGTGCCCAAGGAGCTGCTGATTCTGTTCTACAGAGGAAGGATTGAGTCTCTCATCTGCAGCTCCATCACTGTCTGGCTTGGCTCTGCAACCCAACAAGACAGACGGAGACGTCAGAGGAGAATCAGAACGGCAGAAAGAAACAAGGGCTGCCAACCTGCCTTCCATTGAGGACCTGCGCACTGCACGAGTCAAAAAGAGGGTTGTGAAAATATCTACAGACCCCTCACATCCTGGACATCAATTGTTTCAACTCCTACCCTCAAAACGACGCAATAGGGCACTGCACACCAGAACAACTAGACACACAAGGACAGGTTTTTTCCGAATGCCATCACTCTGCTAAACAAATAATTCCCTCCCCACTGTCAAACTATTCACTAAGGCTGCATTACTATTACTAATAGTCTTCTCATCGTTCCTATCCCCCATCTCCTCCCACTTAGGACTGTAACTCTGTTGCTTGTATCCTTATGATTTATATTGATTGTTTCCTAATATTATTTGATTGCTTATTTGTAGCCTGTGACTATTATTAAGTGTTGTACCTTATGATTCTTGAAGGATGTATCTTGTATTTTTATGTACACCGAGAGCATCTGCACCAAAGACAAATTCCTTGTGTGTCCAATCACACTTGCCCAATAAAGAATCCTATTTCTATTCTATTCTATTCCCTATTCCCTATTCTATTCTCCTTCCTTCTTTCCTTCTTTCCTTATTCCTATTCTATTCTTTTCTTTTCCCTATTCTATTCTCCTTCCTTCTTTCCTTATTCCTATTCTATTTCTATTCTATTCTATTCCTTTCTCTATTCTATTCTATTCGCCTTCCTTCTTTCCTTATTCCTATTCTATTCTATTCTCCTTCCTTCTTTCCTTATTCCTATTCTATTCTATCCTTTTCTTTTCCCTATTCTATTCTATTCTCCTTCCTTCTTTCCTTATTCCTATTCTATTTCTATTCTATTCTATTCCTTTCTCTATTCTATTCTATTCTCCTTCCTTCTTTCCTTATTCCTATTCTATTCTATTCTCCTTCCTTCTTTACTTATTCCTATTCTATTCTATTCTATCCTTTTCTTTTCCCTATTCTATTCTATTCTCCTTCCTTCTTTCCTTATTCCTATCCTATTCTATTCTATTATTCTATTCTATTCTCCTTCCTTCTTTCCTTATTCCTATTCTATTCTATTGTTTTCTTTTCCCTATTCTATTCCATTCTCCTTCCTTCTTTCCTTATTCCTATTCTATTTCTATTCTATTTTATTCTATTCTTTTCCCTATTCTATTCTATTCTCCTTCCTTCTTTCCTTATTCCTATTCTATTCTATTCTCCTTCCTTCTTTCCTTATTCCTATTCTATTCTATTCTCCTTCCTTCTTTCCTTATTCCTATTCTATTTCTATTCTATTCTACTTCCTTTTTTCCTTATTCCTATTCTATTCTATTCTCCTTCCTTCTTTCCTTATTCCTATTCTATTTCTATTCTATTCTATTCTCCTTCCTTCTTTCCTTATTCCTATTCTATTCTATTCTCCTTCCTTCTTTCCTTATTCCTATTCTATTTCTATTCTATTCTATTCTCCTTCCTTTTTTCCTTATTCCTATTCTATTCTATTCTATTCTATTCTATTCTTTTCCCTATTCTATTCGATTCTCCTTCCTTCTTTCCTTATTCCTATTCTATTCTATTCTCCTTCCTTCTTTCCTTATTCCTATTCTATTTCTATTCTATTCTATTCTCCTTCCTTTTTTCCTTATTCCTATTCTATTTCTATTCTATTCTATTCTCCTTCCTTTTTTCCTTATTCCTATTCTATTCTATTCTCCTTCCTTCTTTCCTTATTCCTATTCTATTTCTATTCTATTCTATTCTCCTTCCTTTTTTCCTTATTCCTATTCTATTCTATTCTATTCTATTCTTTTCCCTATTCTATTCGATTCTCCTTCCTTCTTTCCTTATTCCTATTCTATTCTATTCTCCTTCCTTCTTTCCTTATTCCTATTCTATTCTATTCTCCTTCCTTCTTTCCTTATTCCTATTCTATTTCTATTCTATTCTACTTCCTTTTTTCCTTATTCCTATTCTATTCTATTCTCCTTCCTTTTTTCCTTATTCCTATTCTATTTCTATTCTATTCTATTCTCCTTCCTTCTTTCCTTATTCCTATTCTATTCTATTCTCCTTCCTTCTTTCCTTATTCCTATTCTATTTCTATTCTATTCTATTCTCCTTCCTTTTTTCCTTATTCCTATTCTATTCTATTCTATTCTATTCTATTCTTTTCCCTATTCTATTCGATTCTCCTTCCTTCTTTCCTTATTCCTATTCTATTCTATTCTCCTTCCTTCTTTCCTTATTCCTATTCTATTTCTATTCTATTCTATTCTCCTTCCTTTTTTCCTTATTCCTATTCTATTCTATTTCTATTCTATTCTATTCTTTTCCCTATTCTATTCGATTCTCCTTCCTTCTTTCCTTATTCCTATTCTATTCTATTCTATTCTATTCTCCTTCCTTCTTTCCTTATTCCTATTCTATTCTATTCTATTCTATTCTCCTTCCTTCTTTCCTTATTCCTATTCTATTCTATTTCTATTCTATTCTATTCTTTTCCCTATTCTATTCGATTCTCCTTCCTTCTTTCCTTATTCCTATTCTATTCTATTCTATTCTATTCTCCTTCCTTCTTTCCTTATTCCTATTCTATTTCTATTCTATTCTTTTCCCTATTCTATTCTATTCTATTCTCCTTCCTTCTTTCCTTATTCCTATTCTATTCTATTCCATTCCATTCCATTCTAAAAAGGCATAAAGATGACACAAGAGAAAGGCGGCCAAAACCAAACACATTTTGGCAAAAGACGCATCCAAGACAATCAGATGTTGACTGAACTAAATATTTAAAGAGCTTCCAAACCACAACTCGAAAAGCTCTTCTCAGAACAATTAAAGCTCTAAATTCCTTAAAAGCCAAGTCTGGCATTGTCTTATCTCACCTTACTATCTCCCACCCGCCTTCAGCAAACCGGGTTAACATTAAGCCAAAGGCCCACATGACCACAGCGACTTCTTCGGACAATGCTGGTGCTTTGGCTTAGAAACAGAGATGAGCACCGCCCCCTAGAGTCAGGAACGACCAGCGGAATCTTTACCTTAGTTTAATGAATAGAAGGACTAGGGGGTGACATGATAGCAAGAGTTCCAATATCTCCAAGAAGAGGGAGTCAAGCTATTCTCCAAAGCACCTGAAGGCAGGACAAGAAACAAGGGATGGAAACTCATCCAGGAGAGGAGCAACTTAGAACTAAGGGGGAATTTCCTGACAGTGAGGACAATTAATCAGCGGAACGACTTGCCTCCAGAAGTTGGGGATGCTACATCACTGGAGGCTTTTAAGAAGAGTTTGGACAGCCCTTAGTCTGCAATGGGACCCTTCCAAGATCCCCTCCAAGGTCCCTTCCAACTCTTGTTATTCTATTCTATTCTGAATGATAGAGGAAGCTTGAAATACTGTCTTGAGAAGCTGATGGGCATTGAATATTTTAGAATTTTTTGCTTTAAAAAGGACAAGGATAACAACGATTTTATGTATACTTGATAGAGGATTGGTGATATAATGTATAACCTTAAGAACATATTACAATTTATTTATTTATTTATTTATTCATTCATTCATTCATTCATTTATAGGGTTTGTATGCCGCCCACTCTCGAGAGACTCAGGGTGGCTTACAGATAAAAAGGAAGGGGGACAGGGAATAAGAGATCAAAGCTTAATGCATATAAAGAGGATATATAATGTATTAATACAGATGGATTCGGAAACAGAATTAGTTAAAGATTGTATGATAAAGTGGGCTCAAAACATTGAAGAACCAATAATGTTGGATACATGGGAAAGAATCTGGGTAAGAAATGTGAAATTTACACAAGCTCAAAACCTGAGAGAAAATTTTTATAAGATGTTCTATAGATGGCACTTAGATCCTTAAAAGCTGGCTTCTATGTATCCGAACTTACAGCCTAAATGTTGGAGATGTGGCTCTCTCGATGCTACATATTTTCATATATGGTGGACCTGCCAAAAGGTTAAGGCATTTTGGATAAAAATATGGTGGATTATGCAAAATATCTTTAAAAGAAGGATAAAGTTTACTCCTTATTCTTACTAAGTATAGGTACTGACTTTACAGTGGTAGAGACTAACTTGATTCTGCATCTAATAACGGCAGCAAGACTGTTGGTGGCGCAATACTGGAAGAAGGAAGACTTGCCTACAACTCAAGAATGGACACTGAGAGTCACAAATTTAGCCGAGATGGCTAAAATATCGGCATATCTTAAAGATCACTCAAATGAGAGATATAAACGAGACTGGAAAAAATGGATTGACTATATACAAAATAAATATGGGACCAAGAAACTCCAGCTAGCCTATGCTTAAGATCAGAAATGATTTAAATTGTTTAAAGTTGGTTCAGCAAGAAGAAGCTAAGGTCAATCTAGAATGTCATTAATTTTTTTTATTTATTTATTTTTCTCAACAGATTTTAGACTGTGTTTGTTAGAAATCCATACCGTGTACGGGTTCTGGGAAGTCGGGGGGGGGGAAGGTGGGTTGGGGGAGAGGGGGGAGGGAGGGAGGGGTATATATTAGGCTAGACAAGAATTTGGTGGTAAACTAGAATTATTTTGACATACAAAAAATTGTACTTCGATGTCTTACTGATTGAGGAATGATTAAATGTTTGCCTTAAAAGAAATAAAACTTTTGAAACAAAAAGGAAGGGGGACAATGATACCTTGTTGTTGATACATAATTTTAATAAGGGAATAATTAAAAATTGGTATATATATATGTAGCGACTACTTATAATACTTTGTTGAAAAATGAAGGAATAAGATCTCTGTTTGAAGGTAAGAGGTACAAGGATAACAATGAACATACGCATACCTGATAGTTGATTGGTGGAATTACGTATAACGGAAAATAGTGATATATAAATATAAATGGTTGGTAAAAAAAACCCTTTTCTTTCACATGGGGATTATATAAAGGTATACTGTTATTAAATAGATAATCAAGAATGTAATGCGATTTCACATGTATACTGTTTCTCTTTAATTTCTCCGTAAAAATAGGACAAGCTGAATACATTGGCATATAGTAGAAATACACCAAGGGGAGGAGTAGCGGGATAGAAGAAAGAGGGGTAGAGAGGGACGGGAGAGAGGATGGGAGGGAGGGTGAGAAGGAAGGGAGCGAGTGGACTGGGAGAGAGGAGTGGTAGAGGGGGAGGGGAAGTAGGGTAGAGAGGAATGATGGAGGGAAGATAGAAAGTTGGAGCGGGGCGGAAGAAAGAGGTGTATGGAGAGTGGAAGAGGTATATTGGGTTTCTATTTTTGGGAGGTATTGTTGACAAGAGGAATTGCTGTGATTATTGTTTAATGTTGTATGTCCCCGGCTATGCACAGTATATATGTGACTGTATGAAAATGAAAAATGGAAAATAAAAACATTTTAATACAAGAATGTAAGTGTCAGCCTCTGCTTTGCTGTTGCTTCAGCTGCCATGAAACGGGGAGGGGGGGAATGGTATTTGGGAGGGGTTACTCATTGTGCTGGAGGAAGGTTCTGGAGGAAGGTTCTGGTTGATCGGACTACGCATGCGTGGGAGTTTCCCGCCAGGACTAACGGCACCGACATTCCATCTTCATGATGCCTTTTGAAGTTATCTCACACCTGACACTTGGGAGAATTATGATTGGACTGTAACTGTGATGCCAAGGGGTGGGGAATGGGGTATTCTATATATCAATCGCTTTCACGCCTAAATATTCAGATTTCGCTTCGCTATGCCTTTAATCGTTTTTAATTAGTAAAAGTACACTTGATTTCCACACATGGAGTCTCGTGGTCTTTCTTTCCTAATTATTTAATGGAGAGGTGCTGACAGTAAGGGAACTATGATTTATTGGGGGGGGGGGAAATACAAATCATCATTGAACATATACTGTACAATGAAAGTGAGGCTATTTAGTTATACTAGATGGAAAATCTGTGATGGTAAATGTTATTCGAGAACATGGATGTTAAAACACCTGTAACCAAACGACATGCTGTATGTGATGATGCTTTTTTTTTGTTCTGTTTTTTTTTATTGTTGTCTGTATGTGTTGTTTGTGTAATAAAAATAATTTCTTTTATTAAAAAAAAGAGAAGCTGATGGGGAGGGGAAGATGCAACTACGTTCAATCAATCAATAAAAACAACAGAAATGCAAAAACTCACCAGCTCATCCAGGTTCTTGAGGTCACACAGGGCTATCCGCGGTGTTTTGTTCAGGTACGCGGGAGACTTGTTGGGCCCCGAATCTCGGATCGCCTGCTCTTTCTTCAACTCCCCACGGGCCCCCTGGTCCCTCATCTCCTCCTCGATCTCCTCTTCCATCTGGATGAGCATGGGAGCGAGCATGCCAAACTTGGAGCCCTTCCGGGCAACCTCCAGCAGACACAGGACGAAATTCTTCTCGTTCTTCTTCAACACCAAGTCGTTGGTTTCGAACATCACCACGTCCTGGATGCCCAGCTCCTGACGGCACCACTGGATGAAGTTGGAGATGTTGTCGCGAGCGATGAACGAGCCGGGGACCACGTTCTTCGCTTGGAAGATGACCTCCTTCTGAGGGATCCGCATGTGGGAGGCGGCTTCCGGGTTCGACTGTTGGAATTCCAGCGCGATCCGGTTGACGTTGTTGGCGTGCTGGCAGAGGTCATAGCCCGTCTCCAGCGCGTCCATGAAGTTCTCCATCTGGACCTCCAGATCGTAAAGGGTGTTCAGCCACTCCGCCAGGTCCTCCTTCATGGCGTAGAGATACTCCTCACTGGAACGGAATGGACGGATGCTCTTAGAAGCCGCGGACTGGATGTTACTTGGGTCGGCCATTGTTCAAGGTCTTGGGAGTAGTCACTGTGGGGCAGAGAGGAAGGGAGATATCAGCATGGACTCAACGCTTTAGTCCTTCACAACAGAGCTGGGAAGTCTGTATCGTATTCATGAAGATAAAAAAGATATTGAAAGAAAAGGGAATCGACATAGTAAGAGAGTCAATTTCGACTAGTGCTTAAGGAACGGTGGGATTCAACCGGCTTCGACAAACCAGTTACTTCAAGGACCGGCTGGCTTTGTCCACCTTGCCCCAACCCGCCCCTCCCAGGAGTCTCCACGCGATCCGTTCATCACGCCAGGTCCCGCACGGAGACTCTGGGAGGGCGAAAAACAGGCCTCCCGGAAGTCCAGAAGTGGGCCCATTTCCAGCCGTCCAAGGGCCTCCGGAGCTCAGAGGAGGCCGTTTTCATCCTCCTGGACAAAAGCCTCTGTAGCCTGCGGGGTGGGGGGGTGGGAAACAGGCCTACCAAAAGTAGCAGAAGTCCGAAAACAGGCTTGTTCCCAGCCTCTGCAGGGCGTCCGGAGCCTCGGGGGGAGGCTGTTTTCGTCCGAGAAGCTTGAGGAAAGTGTCCGGAGCCTCGGGGAGGGCAAAAACAGCCTCCCTCTGTCATGGTGCAGGAGGTGGAGTAAGCCACGCCCACCATGACCACACCCACCCAGCAACCAGGCAGAGAACTGGTTGCTAACATTTTTTCAATCCCACCCCTGTTATGGTGTCGGTCCGGAGACCAGGTGATGGTGAGTTCTAGTCCCATGTTAGGTCCGGAAGGCGGCTCGGTGACTTTGGGCCAATCACTAGGAGACTGGGAGTTCTACTCTCATTTAAGGCATGAGAGCCAGCTGGGTGACTTTGGGCCAATCACCAGGAGAGCGTGAGTTCTAGTCCTGCTGTAGGTATGACAGCCAACTGGGCGACTTTGGGCCGAACACCATACGACACGTACAGTATTTTATAAACAGCTGAAAGTGGGGGGAAAAGGGGGAGGGAATCGAAATGGCTATGAGAAACCAGATAAAGCCAAAAGAAATTGATCAGATTGCCTGAAAGTCCCGTTGCTAAGGGGGGGGGGGGGAAGCTGATTTAAATGCTGAAAATAACTTAGCCCTCCATTCGGCTAAAATCTCACTTTCCCCACCTTCTCTCTATTAATCCTGTATCATCCTGATCCAGCATGGTAACCAGCTCAGGCCTTAAAACATACTTATCCTATTTCTACCCAATCCAACTCACCCAAAATCAATGCTTTACGTTCCATGCAGAATAACCGAATCGCAGAGTCGGAAGGGACCTTGGAGGTCTTCTAGCCCAACCCTTTGCTCAAGCAGCAGACAGATGGGATACTTCTGCCCCCAGAATCCCCCAGCCGGCACGCTCAAATTGGATCGTTCAACTAAGCGAATAGGATGGGTTCATCAAGGTATGCCCACCGAGAGCAGAAGGCTGCAGAATTCCTGTATGTTTAAATAAGTTTATGTGCATATAAATACATTTTTAAAAAGTTTTTTTAAGGAGCTCTTGAGCTTTCTCCTCTCAGTGGGCATCCTTTGTTGTGCTATTCAAAATGGGAAAAAAAAGCAGTGCGCATTTATCTATATCTATATCTATATCTATATTGATCTATCTATATCTATATCTATATCATCTATATCTATATATCATCTATCTATATTTAATCTATATCTAATCTATCATCTATCTCTACATTTATCTATCTATCTATCTATCTATCTATCTATCTATCTATCAATCATCTATCTATCTACCTACCTATACCTATACCTATACCTATACCTATACCTATACCTATACCTATACCTATACCTATACCTATACCTATATCTATCTATATCTATATCTCTATATCTCTCTATCTCTATCTATCTATCTCTCTATCTCTCTAATCTCTATCTCTATCTCTATATCTATATATCTATATCTATGTCTATCTATCTATCTCTATCTCTATATCTCTATTTCTATCTATCTATCTATCTATCTATCTATCTATCTATCTATCTCTATCTCTCTATCTCTATCTATCTATCTATCTATCTATCTATCTATCTATATCTCTATATCTCTATATCTATCTATCTATCTATCTATCTCTATCTCTATCTCTCTATCTCTCTATCTCTATCTATCTATCTATCTATCTATCTATCTATATCTATCTATCTATCTATCTATCTATCTATCTATCTATCTATCTCTATCTCTCTATCTCTCTATCTCTCTATCTCTCTCTCTCTCTCTCTATCTATCTATCTATCTATCTATCTATCTAATCTATATCTCTCTATCTCTATCTCTCTATCTCTATATATCTATATCTCTATATCTATCTATCTATCTATCTATCTATCTATCTATCTATCTCTCTATCTCTCTATCTCTCTATCTCTCTATCTCTCTATCTATATCTATCTATCTATCTATCTATCTATCTATCTATCTATCTATATCTATATCTATATCTATCTATATCTATATCTATATCTATATCTATATCTATCTATCATCTATCTATATCTATATCTATCTATCATCTATCTATCTCTATCTATCTATCTATCTATCTATCTATCTCTATCTATCTATCTATCTATCTATCTATCTATCTATCTATCTATCTATCTATATCAGACATTGCGATCTCTGGAACTTTAAAATATATTGCTTGCTAAGCTTTCGTTAGCCACAGCTAACATCGTCAGAGTGTAAAAGCCATTAAAGAGATACCTCCCTTTATACAATGTTAACCAATTTGGCCATTGGGCCCATGATAGGCCCGTCCACCTGCCTCCCACCTGTAATTAGCTTTCTTTGTTTTTACATCAGGCATGTTAATCGATGCTCCTATTCCTCCCTCCCTTATCGAACACAGCTTAAGGCAGGACAAGAAGTCAAGGATGGAAACTAATCAAGGAGAGAAGCAATCTAGAACTAAGGAGGAATTTCCTGACAGTGAGAAGTAATAACCCGTGGAACTCCCTGCCTCCAGAAGTTGTGAATGCCCCAACACTGGAAGTTTTTAAGAAGAGCCATTTGTCTGAAGTGGTGAAGGGTCTCCTGCCTGAGCAGGGGGTTGGACTAGAAGACCTCCGAGGTCCCTTCCAACTCTGTTATTCTGTTTTATTCTATTTATCTTCTGGGATGGTCCATCTCGTTACGACAGAGATCAGCTCCATGCATGGATGAAACCGACAGGAATCAGGTGAGTTCTTTTTCAGAGTAAGACATGCTAGGCTCACAAACAGACACGCCTTTTCATAAAAAAACGTGTTCCTCGGAAGAGGTGCCGCCAGCCATCTGGTTGGTTGCCAGCCAACATCTGCACAAATAAGCAGATGTTGTGCCCAAGACGTCTCCACCCAAGAAGCTCCTGTTTTTCTACTATGTGCCCCCAGGGGTTGAGGATTTCTCCGAGTTGATTGACGGGTAGAAGTCTCAAAAGGGGACATCTATAGATTTTCTACCCTTTTTCCTACCCCAAAGCTTCCCCATTTATCCTGGGTTCAAGGGATGATTATTTGCAACCCTCCCAGTAGGCTGGTGACAAATAACAAAAAAACTGCATGGGACCTTGGAGGTCATCTAGTCCAGGAGTCACCAACCTTTCGGACCTCAAGGACCACTAAATTCATAATTTTAAACCTCACAAACCACTTGCCTCCAGAAGTTGTGAATGCCCCAACACTGGAAGTCTTTAAGAAGATGTTGGATAGGCATTGGTCTGAAATGGTGTAGGGTTTCCTGCCTAGGCAGGGGGTTGGACTAGAAGACCTCCAAGGTCCCTTCCAAGTCTGCTAGTGTATTATTAACCTGATCTGACTAATGACCGGCTGGGTATGGCTAGATGGTCATGTGGCTGGGTGGGCATGGCCAACTCAATGTCAATCATGTCGAGGGGAACCTACTCTACTCTACTCGCCACCTCTCACCTGCCCACCCGGCTCCTTAGCGCCCCCAACAGAAAGCAGTTTCTGGAGCTAAGCAGCCACCAGGAGAAAGAGTTGGCAAAAGAACTCAGTTCAAATTGGATCTGGTCGAGAAGGAGGCTCAGCAGAAGCACCTCACTGAGGACTAGGAGAATAGGCTTTCCAAGCAGAGGGAAGACCTGCGGGAGTGCAAGGCCAGGTGCTGGCGCCTGGAGGCTCAGTGGGCTGAGATGGTCAGCCAGTTCCAGGCCGTGATGCAATCCCACTGGAACGAGGCCCACCGGCTCTTCCCCACCAGCGTCGCTTCCCTCCAGCCTTCACCCAAAGCCCCTCAACAGGAGGCCGAAGCAGACCCCAAGTGGGAATTCCTTCCCCCCTCCGACCCACACAAAAAGACCCCAAATGGGGAGACTCTCTGCAGCAACACAAGCATTCATTGCACGAATCCATCCCAGGGGCCGCAGTTTGAGGACCCCTGATTTAGTGCAATATAAAAAACGCAAATAATTTTTCTGCAGACCACCAACATTTCCTCGTGGACCACCCGTTGGTGACCTAGTCCAACCCCCTGCTCAAACAGGAGACCCTATCCAGTATGGTGACTTTGAGCCAGCCATCAGGAGACTGGGAGTTCGAGTCCCAGCTTACAGAATGGTCAATGCCTGGAATTGCAGCACCTGACACTGTGGTTTCCTTCCCCCAAACCCCCCAAGACTTTAAACCTTGGGCTGCCTTACTTAGTCGGCCTCACCCCATTCCTAAGAGGTCTTTAAGGGCCGTCAATAAGCGTGCCTAACCGTCCTAAGAATCCCCTTGTATTCGTATCCATTTCCTGTGTTCCTAATCTTGTCTGTACGTATCTATTACCTTATGCACGCTTGACAAAACAAAGAAATGGAAAATAAATAACAACGAAGATGCTTAAACGGCACCCCGCTCAATCCAAGAGAAAGGGGGGAGTCGGAGGTTTTTTTTTGGGGGGGGGAAGGGTTAATGCCCCCTTTCTCACAAAATTGGAAAGTGAAAGCAGGCATCCTCCAGACAAGGGGGGGGGGAGGATGCTGGGCAGAAGAGGGGCGGTGGGAGTGGTTGGGGGGGGGCGCATTCCCCACTTAGTTCAGTTATTGCCGACTAAACAGCGCCCCGCACCAACTTGGCCCTCCGCATCGCTCCGATTCTCCCACGTCTGTCTGTCATCCGCTGCGCGCGATCCGGGTGATTTTAGCCCCCTCCACAGCCCATTCCCGGGGTCGGATACAGCTCGGGAAGACCGGGGTGTGTGTGTGTGAGAGAGGGGGTGGGGGCAGGCAGAGAGGGGCTGACAGACAGACAGACAGGGGAGCCCCCGCATCGGCTCGGACGCGCAACCCTCGGCGTCACCTGCCATCTTCCAAAGGAAACGTGGCAGCCAGATGTGGGGGAGGTCGTCGGGTTGGGACGCGGGGGGGGGGGCAGTTAGAGGAGAGAAAGCCTTGGAG
Organism: Thamnophis sirtalis; assembly: GCF_051295495.1. Lineage (NCBI taxonomy): Eukaryota > Metazoa > Chordata > Lepidosauria > Squamata > Natricidae > Thamnophis > Thamnophis sirtalis. The sequence continues at coordinate 53,877,232 of NW_028261382.1, read as the reverse complement.
GTCTTCTGGCAGGACAGCCTGGGAATCATGGGCATTGGAGTTCCAGTTATTGGGACTCCCAATGCCCATGGTTCCCGGGCTTCCGTGCCATTACCCCAGGGACTCCGATGCCCATGGTTCCCGGGCTTCCCTGCCATTACCCCAGGGACTCCGATGCCCATGGTTCCCGGCTTCCCTGCTCCCAGGTCCAACCCACCGGCCTGCCCACCGGCTCCTCTCCAGAAAGACACCCCCCCTCGCCTTACCGGGGGATGCGGGGAGCGGAGAGGCCAGGACCCGCGATGGGCACCGTTCCCACCTGCAAGTCATCCCCGCGGCCGCCGCAGTTTCCCCGCTGAAGTCGCTGCGCAGCTGAAAAAGCCGGGGGGGGGGGCGCAACCTTTCTCCCCACTTCCCCCCCCCTCAAAGATGCGCCGCAGGGGGACTCACCTGCGCGGCCATCGCGGGCGGCTCTGTCGGGGGCGGCTCAGGGCAGGCTGGCCGGATCCTCCCCGCGCCTCATGCCCGGCTTGCCCGCTGCCGGCTCAGCCCGGCCGGTCCGGCATCTCGGCTCCCTTCCGCCTGGCCCACGTGCGGGGCTATCCTCCTCCTTCTCTGCCCGGGATCCTGGAGGCGGCGCTGGGCTGGAGAGCCGAGGCTGCGCGGCGGGGAGGGTGGGGGAGAGCCGGCCGGGGTCCTGGAGGAGCGCCAAGCGAGCGAGCGAGACGAGTGGGAGGCAGCCGAGGCGAGTCGGGGCTGGTGCTGCTGCTGCTGGCGCTGAGCTGGCCAGCCTCTGGCCGGGGATCCCGCGGCTCCAGGCGAAGGAAGAGGTGGAGCTGGGCGTCCGGCAGGAGGAGGAGAGAAGGAGGAGGGAGAGGAGGAGGGAGATGAGGAGGAGGAGAGGATGGGGAAGAGTAGGAGGAAGAAAAGGAGGAGGGGAGGAACGAGAGGAGGGAGAGGAGGGAGAGGAGGGAGAGGAGGAGGAAGAAAAAGAGGAGAGGAGGAGGAAGAGGGGATGAGGAAGAGGAGAGAAGGAGAGAGAGGAGGAGGAAGAGGGGATGAGGAAGAGGAGAGGAGGAGAAGGAGAGGGGAGGAGGGAGAAGAGGAGGAAGAGGGGATGAGGAAGAGGAGAGGAGGAGAGGAGAGAGGGGAGGAGGAGGTAAAAGAGGAGGAGGAGAGGAGAGAGAGGAGGAGGAGGAAGAGGGGATGAGGAAGAGGAGAGGAGGAGGAGAGAAGGAGAGAGGGGAGGAGGAGGTAAAGGAGGAGGAGAGAGAGGAGGAGGAGTGCGAAGAGGAGGAGGAAGAGGGGATGGGGAAGAGGAGAGGAGGAGGAGAGGAGAGAGAGGAGGAGGAAGAGGGGATGAGGAAGAGGAGAGGAGGAGAGAAGGAGAGAGAGGAGGAGGAGGGCGAAGAGGAGGAGGAAGAGGGGATGAGGAGTGGGCAGAAGAGGAGGAGAAAAGAAGGAAGAGGAGGAAGAGGAGGAAGGCCAGCCTAGCAGCGCCTTTACGCCCGGCGCCCCGAGGGCATCCCGACTGCTGCGCCCGGCCAGCCCTCGCCGGGGGCGCTGCGTACCTGCGGTGCCCGAGGCGGCGAGCGTGAGGCTGGGCAGGTCCTGCGCCAACCGGAGCCCCTCCGCCTCCGCCCGCCGCGGCCGGCGCCTTGATCTCATCCGGATCAAGAGCCGAACACGCCCTGCTTCCTTCGGCTCCGCACTGCCTTGCTCCGGCCCGGAGGGAGGTGGCGGGACCCGGCCCAGCGGGGGTGGGGGGGAAGGGTGTCGGAATTGCGCAATGCGGGCCGCCGCGACAAAAAAAGCGCTCTGCACGCGCTCAGAGGCAACCTTGCCTTGGTTTAGGGGGCTCCCAGAATGATGCTCATAAATTCCCCCCCCAAGCCCCCTCCCGCTTCCTTTGAGAGTTTTTTTTTTAATATCCCAACTTCTAGAAAAGGGAAAACACTCTGTGCAAGCTCAGAGACTCTTGAGTCCTTGGTAAGGGTCAGATCTGGGCTCAGATTCCCCCATCCCCAATCTCTTGTCTCTAGCCACACCTCAACCCGGGTTCACACAGAGCGCAGGAGGGGCTGCCTTCACACAACCAGGCATCCCTCCCTGCATTATCTGCTGTCCTTCCTTTGAGCCTCATTTTTTTTTTAAAGAGAACATTCCCAACTTCTACAGAAGGGAAAGCAGATCCCTTAACTTCCTGCTTCTAAGGGAAAAAAAACGCTCTGTGCGAGCTCAGAGACCCTTGGTGGTCCTTTGCAGGATGTCAGATCTGGTTCAGACTTTTACAACCCGGATTCAGAGACCACAGGGGCGGCGTTCACACAGCCGGGCACCCCTTCCTGCCTTATCTCTAGAGGAAGGGGTGTGCTAACTTGGGAACTTTAAGACTTGTGGACTTCAACTCCCAGAATTCCCCAACCAGCCATGCTTGTGGGCTTCAACTTTAAGACTTGTGGACTTCAACTCCCAGAATTCCTCAGCCAGCCATGCTTATGGGCTTGAGGACTTCAACTTTTAAGACTTGTGGACTTCAACTCCCAGAATTCCTCAGCCAGCCATGCTTGTGGACTTCAACTTTAAGACTTGTGGACTTCAACTCCCAGAATTCCACAGCCAGCCATGCTTATGGGCTTCAACTTTTAAGACTTCTGGACTTCAACTCCCAGAATTCCTCAGCCAGCCATGCTTATGGGCTTGTGGACTTCAACTCCCAGAATTCCTCAGCCAGCCATGCTTATGGGCTTGTGGGCTTCAACTTTAAGACTTGTGGACTTCAACTCCCAGAATTCCTCAGCTAGCCATGCTTATGGACTTCAACTTTTAAGACTTGTGGACTTCAACTTCCAGAATTCCCCAGCCAGCCATGCTTGTGGGCTTCAACTTTTATGACTTGTGGACTTCAACTCCCAGAATTCCTCAGCCAGCCATGCTTGGCTTCAATTTTAAGACTTGTGGACTTCAACTCCCAGAATTCCTCAGCCAGCCATGCTTGTAGACTTCAACTTTTAAGACTTGTGGACCTCTGGGAGTTGAAGTCCAGAAGTCTTAAAGTTCCCAAGTTTGCCCGCCCCTGCTCTAAGACCAAAGGATTTGAAGGCAGGTCAGAAGGACTTGTTCCAACCCGGCCCACTTTTCGGTTCCTCTTTGGATGGAGATTGCTATGGAAACCCCCTGCTTTTTCACTGGGCACACAAATAAAGGGAGACAGAGACAAAGGAGGGGAGGGGGAGGGAGCTGGGGGGGGAGCCAGGGGGGCCTCGGTGGAAAAAAAAAGAAAAAATATCTACATCCTCTTTTTATTGTCGTCAACTTGGGAAGCGGCCCAGCCGAGCGAAGCATTGAAAGCTATTGAAGCGGAATATTATTCCCAGTTCTTCAAAGCCTGCTCCGCGAGAACTTTTGTTGAGTTGTTGGTTTAGGACATGTTAAGTAGCCGCCCAATTTGGGCAACGTGACCCCCAGGGCGCTGGGCCAAGGACTCCAACACAAACAAAAAGCGATGGGGAGGGGGTGGGGGTGGGTCATGAGACCCAACGAAAACAATTCGGGAGCGATCAGAAACCGAGCCACTCACCACCGTGATCCCAGGGTCTTAAAAACAGATGAACGGAGTTGGAAGGGACCTTGTGGGTCATCTAGTCTAGCCCCCTGTCCAAGCAGGAGGCCCGACACCATTTCTGACAGATGGCAGCCCAGTCTCTTCTTGAAAGCCTCCAGGGATGAAGCTCTCACACCTTCTGAAGGCAAGCTGTAGGTAGGTAGGTAGGTAGGTAGGTAGGTAGGTAGGTAGGTAGGTAGGTAGGCAGGCAGGCAGGCAGGCAGGCAGGCAGGCAGGCAGGCAGGCAGGCAGGCAGGCAGGAAGGAAGGAAGGAAGGAAGGAAGGAAGGAAGGAAGGAAGGAAGGAAGGAAGGAAGGAAGGAAGGAAGGAAGAGAAAAGAAAAAAAAAGAATCACCTTTATCACCTTTAAAGCCCTACATGGCCTAGGACCCGGATATCTACGAGACCGTCTTCTGCTGCACACCTCCCTAAGACCGACAAGATCGCACAGGATGGACCTTCTCCAGGTGCCATCAGCTGGACAATGTCGGCTGGCGACGCCTCGGAGCAGGGCCTTCTCTGTTGCCGCTCCGGCCCTATGGAATGAGCTACCCCCAGAGATCCGGACCCTACCCACTCTCATGGCCTTCCGAAAAGCTATCAAAACCTGGCTTTTCCGGCAGGTCTGGGGCTGTTGACCTCTTGATTCAGGTCCAGCCCCGCTTAGATTGGGTGCATGTTGTGTTTCTTTTAATTTGTTGTGTTTTATTTGTTTTAATCTTTTTAATATTTCTTATTTCTGTAAGTCGCCCGGAGTCCTCCGGGATTGGGCGACCTATAAATTCAATAAATAGAAATAGAATAGAAATAGAAATAGAAAGAAGGAAGGAAGAACAGTTGGAAGGACCTTGAAGGTCATCTAGTCTAACCCCCTGTCCAAGCACCATTTCTGACAGATGGCAGCCCAGTCTCTTCTTGAAAGCCTCCAGGGATGAAGCTCCCACAACTTCTGAATAACCGAATAACCGAATTGGAAGGGACCTTGTTGGTCATCTAGTCCAACCCCGTCCAAGCAGGAGACCCTACCCCATTTCTGACAGATGCCAGATATATTTGTCTGCTATAATTTTTTCTTGGACAAAGACAGACTTTATTCCTCCCCCATTTTCTGGCCCAGGACTCCGCCCGTCTCTGTTGATTTCGTGGCATCTTGTAAAATATACATGTATATATTCTGCTGCACGGGATAAACACGTGAGAAGTGATCGGGAGCAAAGTTAACTTTTTTACGACAATAGATTAAACATGATTGTTTGTCCCATTGGAGCAGAGAGCAAAGATTAGGAAAGCAAATAAGCCATCAACCATAAAACGATATATGCAAAAGTTTCCTTTAAGTCAAAGTTGACTGACTCTCCGGTGAGTTTGCGGCCACGTCTATATAATTTTATTGGCAGGAATAGATTAAAAAAAAAAAGGGTTCTGTTTATTTTGGTGTATGAAAAACAAAACAAAACTTTGTGAGAGAGGAAAAAACAACAACAAAGCCAAGAGAGGATAATTGTAAGCTATTAAGGTAGTTCCTAAAGCATAAAAATATGTTTTGGGTGTGAATTGATTGCATCCCCATCTGGAAACCGTGAGAATAGACCTTGGGAAGAAAAAAAAACATGTCATCTCTAAAAGAGGAGGGCAGGAAAGGAGGATTTTAAAGAAGAAAGAGAGAGAAAAGGAGCCAGAATCAGAGTTTAAAAAAAAAAGTTATCCTTTTAAGTCTTGTCTACGCTCAGAATTGGTCTCCGGAAGGAACCACTTTGGTACCCAAAAGAGGGGGAAAAAATGCCTAGCCCTCCTCTTGTATTCGGATTGTTTTGGGTCCGGCGATCCAATTTTGCAAAATGACAGAGTTCGCAGCTTCATGTCCCTCCGCTCTGCTTTGTCACTAGCTGAGTCATAATCGCACGGCAAAGTTTGAAAACAAAAGAAAAGGGGATTTACAGGACAGGGAAGAGGGCGAGGCGGCAGCCCAGATTCTAGGAAATAATTTGCCAGCGGCATTTCTATGAAAGCCCGAAACGTTGGAAAGTACAGTTTCTAGCCTAGTGGCGGCACGGAGAGCTCGCTGTGGGCACGTCTGATATCGCCAGCTGCTCTTCTGGTTTCGGCTGGAAAATGGCCTCCAAAATGGCCATAAAGGGCTAAAAAAACCAGGCATGCACACGCTGATCAGGTTGGCCTTTGGGTTTCTGTGATCGGCGGGTGCGTATGTGCACTGTTCTAGCCCAGGAGTCAGCAAACTGCGGCTCCGGAGCCGCATGTGGCTCTTTCATCCTTCTGCTGTGGCTCCCCGTTGGCAGTCAGTGCCACAATTTTGGGAGGAGTTTCCTGTTAGGGCGGGGAAGCACAGTGCGCCAGGAGAAGACTCTCAGGTAAGGGGCGGGTTTTCCGGTCAGCTCCAACATTGATAGGGCTTTTGGTTAGGGAAGGTAGAGGAAAAAGGAAGCCGTGCTAGGAGGAGACTCTATGGTGCAGGAACCGGACTTCTGGTTGGCTCCAGAATTGAACCGGGGAGGGAGGGGGCTTCCAGTTGGGACCTTTGTGGTTCTTTTGAGTGTTTATGGTTGCCAACCCCTGCTACAAGTCAAGCCAATCATTGATGGCTCTCTTATCGATCTATGGGAGATGCAGAATCCGGTTTTCTGCCTTGCAAATAAATTATTTTTCTTATTATCAAAGAGAGCGAGTTATTTGCCTTTGATGAAAAGACGACATTAGAGATTTTGATGGAAGCAGGAGTAGACCTTGAGCGATGGTGTTGGAGAAGACCCGTTGAGGACCTGGAGCGTAGACCACCAAGGAAAATAAACCAATGAATCACTGAAGTCTTCTTACTTGGGACACAAATGGTCAGGCTGAAATGAATCTGCTTCAGATATTATGATGAAGATCTGGCTATCTGGAGATGTCCATAACACTAGGAAAGGTGGAAGGAAAGAGGACAATCGTCACTAGAAGGTGAGGTGATAGCTGTCTTCCGGTATTTGAGGGGCTGCCCCAAAGAAGAGGGGGTCAAATTATTCTCCAAAGCACCCGGACAAGAACCAACAGATGGAAATTTTCCAAAGGAGAGATGCAACTTAGAACGAAGGAGAAACTTCCTAACCGCGAGGACAATTAACCAGTGGAACAGCTGGTCACCAGAAGTTATGGGTGCACTTTTAAGAAGAGACTGGACAGAAAGGGGATAGGTTCTCCTGTTTGAGCAGGACTAGAAGACCTCCAAGGTCCCTTCCAAGCCTAGGATGTTTGGAGTTGGGCTTGATGACCTCAAGGGTTCTCTCTAACCAATTGGGGCTTTTTATTGGAGATGTTCAGCTCGATTCTGGCGCCAGGCTGAAATCCCTAATCCTGGGGCGGTTTTCCTTTTGTTCCGATCTTCCAAATGTGACACGTTCCAGGACTTCCGATTCTGGCATCTGGAAACGGTTGGCTCCTTTTATTCAAGGCAGCCTTAAGTCTTTCACAGCTGCACATCTGGCAGCCAATACACTGAGCTCATTATGCTGGAGAGGGAGATACAGGGGTGCGATAGCTTAGGAAGTGCTGCCATCTGCTGTGGGAGAGGCGACTTCTCCATGCTGGGAACGGTTCCCGCCTCATTCGCTACGCAGCTCCCATCCCCACGACCTTAAGAAACGTCCTTGAAAACTCCATATTGGCTGGGGAATTCTGGGAGTTGAAGTCCCCAGGTCTTAAAAGTAATTTACAAAATGTTCATTTAGTGACCAAAGTTACAAGGGCACTGGGGGGGAAAAAAGAGACCTCGGACCTCATATTTGTGACTGTCACTGTGTCCCAAAAATCAGGGGATTGCCCCTCACTTCTCACAAGCAAAGTCGATGGGGAAGCCAGATTCAGGTTGCGACCGTGTGACTGAACTTAACGACGGCGGGGATTCACTCAACAACCGAGGGAAGGAAGGTCGCCCAATGGGACAAAACTCACTTAGCAAATGATTCACTTTTAATCACCAGAACATTTGGGCTCAGTGGTCGTAAGTCGAGAACTACCCTGTTTGCCCCGAAAATAAGACCTCCCCGGATAGAGAGCCCAATCGGGGCTTTTGAGCGCATAAACCCTTCCCAAAATCTTGCAACATGGCAGCCGCCTCCTCCTGCACTTCAAAAATAATAAGACCTCTCCCAAAACAAGGCCAAGTGCTTATTTTTTGGGGGGGAGGTATAAGACCCTGTCTTGGGAAAACACGGTATCTGGTGCAATACCTCCCAAAGACCCATTAGATCCCACAGATTAGGCCTCCTCCGAATTCCATCGGCCGGCCAATGTCGGCTGGCAACCACTCGGAGGAGAGCCTTCTCTGTGGCTGCTCCGGCCCTTTGGAACGATCTCCCTGTGGAGATTCGGACCCTCACCACCCTTCAGGCTTTCCGTAAAGCCGTCAAGACCTGGCTGTTCCGGCAGGCCTGGGGCTGCTGAGTCCCATCCCCTACTCGAATGGGTATGCGTGTTGAGACCTTTAAGACTGTTTTGTATTGTTGTTTGTTTTCGTTGTGGTTTTCCTTTTTGTATCGTCCTTCCTCCCCTCCCTTGGTTTTGTTAGCCGCCCTGAGTCCCTCGGGAATAGGGCGGCATACAAGTCGAATAAAACCTTCAGAAAACCTTCAATTTATTCTTGCATGTGGGAAATTATCTCCCAGCCATAGGGTCATTTTTCACAAGGGGGGGTGGGGAAGAGAAGAGAGTTGCAAAATAGGATCTGCGCGTCACGCCAGCTGCGCCCCCATGTCTTCCTGAGAACCCAAAAAAGATTCTCACAGATCCTGCCAGAGCTCGTGTTGAAGACATGCTGCAAAAGTGTTGCGTTTTACAAACATTTGGAAGTTTATTTAAAAAAAAGAAAAAGAAAAAACATCACACAACCACGAACATTTTGTTACATGAAATTTTGCCATCCTCCTGACCTCTTCAAATCACAATTTTACCGGGCATGCTCACGACAAAGTTGCTTTTTTTTTTTTTGAAAAAGAAAAGAAGAAAAAAAAGAGAACAAAAACCAGTTTTTAATTAAACAACCATGTTTCTCGTTTTTGTTGTGGATTTTATTTTTTTTTAAAGGGAGGGGAAAAAAGAATAAAGAAGAACTCGGCACGCTACCATTTAACTTTTGTTTTAATGTTTCTCCACAAACGGTGAAAAATACTAAGTACAGACAAGGAATCATCATAATGTTGGAGCCAACATTATAAATATGGAATTATAAATTTAAAACATTTTTCTGGTTTAAAAAATAAATCTGGTAGTAAATGCAGTCCAGCAGGAAAAAAAGGAGGGGAGGCCACGGGCCGCTAATAGGGCCGGTCTCTGCGGTCCTGGCGGTGTTCCCCCCTGGGATAAAGAGAAGGAATCGGATTAGAAGGGAAGGAGCTCCCTGAATCCTACTTCCCTCCCGCTTCTCCGCCATCCCAAATTCCCAGACCTACTTGTCCATCTTCCCGGGTCCTCCGCGCCTGCTGCCTCGGCCTCCTAGCTGCTCCATTAGAGGTCCAGGCGGGCCCCCGGGGCCTCCTCTCCGGCCCCCTCCGAAGCCCCCTCGGTCCATGCCACGGCCTCCTCGGAACCCGCCTCGGTCTCCACCACGGCCGCCGCGAAACATCCCTCCGGGGCCGCCGCGGTCCATCAGCCCTCCTCGGCCTCCTCTCATGCCGCTGGGGCCGCCCCTGCCGCGATCACCACCTACGTCAGGAAAGACAGCGGGGGGTTCAAGGTGAGGCAAGGCCCTCTCCCTCCCCCGAGGCAGGCGACACTCAAGGCGGCCGTCCCGGAAGCCCCCACAGCGGGCTTGGTTTACCTGCGACACTCAACCGGGTCAAGCCACTCGGGAAGCTGTGGGAAACGCGGGGTGCGTTTTAAGTGAGTGTCCGAGAGTGTCCTCCGCTTTCCCCACCACCAACCAAAAATAACACCCAGAATCCGTCTGTCCCTCTTGTCAACGGGACAGAGATGGGGGTGGACGAAGCAACAAGCCAAGGCCCAAGCACCCCATTTTCCTCTCTCATGCTTTCGCTACATCCAAAGAGAAGAGTCAACCCAAATTGGGGTGCAGTCGCCCCCTTTTAAGCTACGCCAAGAGGTTGGGAGGACAACCGGAGGGGGGTGGGGTGTTGCGTGGTGTGATTTGCACGCTAAAACATTGAAAATCGGGGGGCGATCGGGTTTTTCTAATACATCTTGAATTTTAATAATTTTTTCAAACTAAGCAACTTTAAGGTAGGTGAACTTTGAATCCTAGAAGTTCTGGGGATTTTTTTGGGGGGAGGGGGGGGGCTGGAAGTCCACCCCTCTTAAAAGTTGCCCGATTTGAAAAGCGCTGCTCTAAAATAAGGCCAATTTTTTGTTGTTAATGGAGGCACAGAATGTGCTCTGTGGAGCCTCAAAAGAGCAATCAGCAGGTGGCAGAGTTTATGGCATCCTTGGACCGGTGGTAAAATTCATTTTTTTTTACTTCTGGTTCTGTCGGCGTGGCTTGGTGGGCGTGGCAGGGGAAGGATACTGCAAAATCCCCATTCCCACCCCACTCTGGGGCCAGCCAGAGGTGGCATTTGCTGGTTCTCCGAACTACTCAAATTTTCTGCTACCAGTTCTCCAGAACCTGCTGGATTTCACCCCTCCCTGTGGCCATGGCTTGGTGGGCGTGGCAGGGGAAGGTTCCTGCAAAACTCCCATTCCCTCCCGATCAGCTGGGACTCGGGAGGAGGCAGAGAATAATGGGGGCATGGCCAGCCAGAGGTGGTATTTGCCGGTTCTCCGAATTACTCAAAATTTCCGCTACCAGAATTTGCTGGATTTCCCCCCTGCCTCTGACGTGGTAGTGATCCCTATTTCCAGAGCAAAGGGACAGTTTGTTGCGCTCGCCGAGGTGGCGCAGTGGTTAAATGCAGCACTGCAGGCTACTTTAGCTGACTGCAGTTCTGCAGTTCGGCTGTTCAAATCTCACCGGCTCAGGGTTGACTCAGCCTTCCATCCTTCCGAGGTGGGTAAAATGAGGACCCGGATTGTTGTTGGGGGCAATATGCTGACTCTGTAAACCGCTTAGAGAGGGCTGAAAGCCCTATGAAGCGGCATATATAAGTCTAACTGCTATATTAAAAAAAAACCAACACCCTGATGCAGCAGGCATTTTAATCAGAGTGGAGAATTTTTTTGGGGGGGGTGGGGTTTGGAGAAGGGAGGCTGCTTCATACCCAAGGAAGTGGCGAAGGCCACGATGGAGGGCATCGGACATGCGGGCTGAGCCGGGGGCTTGCCAGATTAAAGGGGCAGCACGAAGGACTGAAATACCCTTGTCATCACCACCATGTTATTCAAGACATCTGTGCAAAAGGCCCAGGGGTCAAAATATCTAGTATTTAAGGCATCGGTTACTTGAAATAAACCGATTCCCAGTTATCCTCAGTGTGCTGCTGGGTCTTTTTAAGCCTAACACTTAGAGAGGTTCGGAGGCAAGTTGGGGCTGACCCCCACCCCCCCAGGGCTTGGTTAGCTGACTTGGGGAGGGGGAGAGAGAACAAAATAGGTGATTCGGCCGAGACAGGGTAATCCTAACGCTGAAGAGGGAGAAAAACTGGAGAACCGGGCAGTTTTCCAGGAAGCAAAAAACAGGGCAGTGAAAAAGTGTCAGGGAGACATCTTAAATATCCTTTTTAATTCCTTCAGCCCCAACGGGGCCTTTGTAAGCATCTTGCAAATCTAGGGGGGGGGCGCGATGGGGACGGCATGTGGGCTGCCTTGAACAGGGCTCCTGCCACGCGACAAAAGGGCACGAGGTCACTGCAAAACGGGCCCCCATCCCCTCCAGCAAGGCTGGATCTGGAAGCTGCAATACAGGCTAAGTCCTCGCCTTGCAACCGTCATTGGGCCTGGAACTGAAAAACAGCTTCTATCCCAGAGCAGTAACTATGTTGAATTCTACCGTATGGTGCAATATGAATGCAAATCTCAGGGGTTTTCAATTCAATTGTATAGAACGTGAAGGATGGGTGGTTTTTGGTTTTATTTTCAGTGTTATAATGTACACTTTAATAGCAATAGCAGTAGACTTATATACCGCTTCATAGGGCTTTCAGCCCTCTCTAAGCGGTTTACAGAGAGTCAGCATATTGCCCCCAACAATCTGGGTCCTCATTTTACCCACCTCGGAAGGATGGAAGGCTGAGTCAACCCTGAGCCGGTGAGATTTGAACCGCTGAACTGCTGATCTAGCAGTAGCCTGCAGTGCTGCATTTAACCACTGTGCCACCTTGGCTCATTTAATTTCGTTGTACAAGTGCAACAACAATAAACTAAACTTCCCTTGCTAAGCGAGGGGCTGTTAAGTGGGTATTGTGCCCAATTAAGACCTTTTCAGGCCACAGTCGTTAAGTGAATCCTTGCGGTTAGGAGAAGCCTGTGGCCATTAAGCAAACCCAGCTTCCCTTGTAAGCTTCTGGAAAGATCACAAATGGTAGTCTTACGACCCCCCGACGTCCCCCCCCCCCAGGATGAAGCTGCAATCACCGCAATCCAGTTGCCAAGGGCCTCGACATAATCATGTGACTGCAGGAAGACTACAATATTGTTGTGTTAAGCGTGAGGGCCCCATTGTCTGGCTGAGGAATTCTGGGAGTTGAAGTCCACAAGTTGGCCGGGTTGCAGACACACACACAGACACACCCTTGCAATGACATGTGGTGGCGCAGGGGGGGTTAAGCGTGCAGTACTGCAGGCTACGTCTGCGGACCACCAGAAGTTCGATTCTGGCTGGCTCAAGCCTCGCGTCCTTCCGAGGTCGGTAAAATGAAGAGACCCAGATGGTTTTTTTTTTTTTTGGGGGGGGGGGGGGGGGGGAAGAGGCTAAGACTGCAAACCGCTCAGGGAAGGCTGGGAAGCACTGCGAGGTGGTCTGTAAGTTTAAGTGCTATTGCTAGAAGGCAGGGGTGTCATTTCACTGAGGGCTGCATGAAGGTTCTGTTTGACCTGGGGAGTGGGCGCGGCCAGCCTGACATCACTTGTGTCAGGAGGGGGTGGGGCACCTGTGGTGCTCTGCCAGCGAAAACGGGTTCTGGAATGGCAGCCCTCTGCCACGAAAAACGGAGCCGGGGATGACGACGGGAGACACACAGCCCTCGGGCGCTCCATTTTCGCTGGCAGACGCACCATGGGCCAGTCCTTCGCTGTTTCCAGGGCAGGGCAGGGCAGCCCCGCGGGCCACTTCTAAGCCGGATGCCTTGAGTTTGACACCCCTGCTAGAAGGGATCTGAAGTCGTCAGAAGCCACAGACACAAGTTGCTTGTTACTGACCCCGCTGCGTGGCGAAATGGGAAGCCACCGAGGCTCTTCCGGGCCCCATAGAACCTGGGGCAGCTTTTGCGGAAGACATGCCCTCCCACACGCTCCCCAAAACGAGAGCGCGGCTTCCTCTCCACCTGGGCTCCCGCCTGAGGCAGGCGCCCACGGGGGCCGTGCTTCCAACTACCTGGCTACCTGTCCTACACCTGCGTGGAAGCGACTGCTCCAGAAGCGTTTTAGACACAAACGAAGGTAAAAATGATACCACCTGTACAAGTACCCTTACCACTATTGGTCCCGTATATGAGCCCTCTAAGTGGCAGCGGCTTCCCAAGCAAGAATCCGGGACCTTGTGAATATCACATAAGCAGAGATCAGTGTCAAATAGTCCGAGTCCCACCCCAGCTCGAAGACAGGAGGGGCATACCTGGGGGAGGGAAGGGCGGCGGGAGGAACCCCTCTGGCTTCGGAGCCTTGCACTGGTTACACTCTGTTCTCCAAGCAAAGTTCTGGTTTCCACAGCCCCTAGGAAGGAGAACCACGGTTCTATTAGGAGGGGTGGGGGGGGGAGACCATGGTGAGTGTGTCTGTGTGGGGGTGAGGACTGGCCTGATTGACAACCAAAGTCCCCATACGCTCTCGCACAAGAGCCAAGGATGAGCAGGGATGCCCGCCCCCATCTTCGCAGAAGGACCGTTGCAGAGAATATACAACACCCTTTTGCTCTTCTACGGAAGCAAGTGGGTGGCTAGGAAGTGGCGCAGGTTAAGGCAGGTGAAAATGAACGACAGGTAGTCTTCGACTTAAAACAATTGAGCCCAGAATTTCTGTGTCAGGTTTCCAAAAGTTACCCTAATTACTTAAGTTCCTAACTTACAAACCTCGAGCCAAGTTTCAAAAGAAATCCAGTCATTTATTAGGAACAACATCTTGGCAGCGTCTAACCTGTTTAATTATGGCTGAACTTTACCCGTTTCTCCCTCAGTCTGTGTCATAAATCACATTCACCAATGAGTTCCTGCAGGTTGTCAAATTTCATGGGTAGCAAGCCTGCTGTAGTAATCTGAGATCCAACTAGCCAAAGGTATGCGTGATATTCTTCCCCCCCCTTTCCTCCAATGTCAACTTGATAAGATATGGAAATGCTTTACAAGTTGGCATTCCATTGTTAAGTGAAAACATCAGTTAGGAGAATTGTGACCCGTTTTTCGACCATTCTCGCCCCCGTTAAGTGATTCTTGCGCTTGTTACAATTAGTAACATGGTCATTAAGCGGAACAGGCTTCCTCATGGACTTGGCTTGTCACGAAAGGGGATCGCGGGACAGTGCAACCGTCGTAAATGCGAGGTCGGTTGCCAAGAATGTGAATTTCGATCCTGCGACCATGGGGACGTTACAATGATTGTAAGTAGGGAAAAAACAGTCTTTTTTTCCAATGCTGTCGTATCTTCAGACAGTCACTAAACAAACTGTTGTTAAGTCGAGGACTACCCTGGGTATATTTTGCTCAGGTGGGCAGAGGCAGGCAAACAAGGATCAATGATCGTGAAAGGGGGGTTTCTGTTTTTTTAGGGAAGCCCCACGGAGGGATATTACTGTGTTCAGAGGGGGGGGGGGGGGAAGAACGGCACGGGACTTACGGATTCGGGCACTGCCAGTCTCCAGCTCGGTGCTGGACGTTTCCACCCCCAGAAGGGTTTCCTCGGGATCCTCGGGGCCCTCTTGGGGCAAAGCCACCGCCCCGGTCACCACCTCGGCTGCCCATACGACCCATTGGTCCACCAGGTCCCCCTGGGCCTCCTGGACCTGAAAGATAATAGCCGGTGAGTCCAAGGACACTCCCCCCACCCACCCACCCAGTGGGGCATCATGTGCCGCTTTGTGCTTGTGCCCCAAAGGTTACCTCCACGGAGAGGGGGAGGCATACCGCGAGGTTCCCGGGGCAACATGCCTCCCCGCATGCTGTTCAGAGGCAGCTTCTTCCGAGTCATGGAGACCTTGAGTTTGCTGCCTTGAAACTCCTTCCCTGAAACGAAGCAGAAAACATTCCTGGAGTCATCAAAGCTGCACCTGAGGGGGGGTCTCGCGATACAGATGGCTGGTTAGGTATTCAAGTTCAAGGCAGGTTTGTCCTTAAGGAGGAGGAATGGGGAAGCATGGGGGAGGGCTGGACTTGGTTCCCCAACCCAACATTTCTCAGCTTCCCCTGGGTGAAATTCTTGGGGGGGGGGGGGAGTCTGGGAGTTGAAGGGCACACACAGCTGGAAAATGCTGAGGTTGAGAAAGCATAATGGATGGGAAGAAAGGAAGGAAGGACCATCCAACCAGCCGAAGCTGCAATTCATCAAAAGAAACACCAGCAGGGAACGTTCTACCACATGTGGTGGACCTGCCCCAAGGTTAGAAAATATTGGTGTAAGATAAGAAAGTGGCTGGAAGAGATAATTGAAGAGAGGATAAGAGCTGAAGCTGGAATTGTTTCTCCTGGGAAACTTTTGATGGGAAAATGGAGAAAAAATTACAATACACAACACTACACATAGTAACTGCAAGTAGAATTGTTCTAGCACAGAATTGGAAACAGATACCCCCTCCTCCGCGCGACCCAATTATAAGAGGGAAAATCTATGAATGTGCAGAAATGGATAGACTGTCTATGGAAATGAAGGAGAGGGAAGAAACCGAGTACTATCAAATCTGGAATAAATAGTATTCCTGGCTTGCGAGTAAGGGTAAAAGTATATATATAGAGTGTCTTTAAATAAGGATATAAATTAGGATAGTGATATAGAGATAGATTTTTTTGTAAATAGGATTGTTACGAAAGATATGGATACCAATATGGAAAAGCTGTTATAAGTGTAAATTTGTGTTTTAAAGATCGGAAAATTCAATAAAAACTTTTTTAAAAAAAGTGAGGGAGATATCTGTAAAATGTCTGCATTGGCAAGAGATGTCCTGTGTCTTCAACGGAGAAAAAACAGGGGAAGGAAGGGCCCTCCACTTAGCTGACCCATCCCCAGAAGCTTCCAATCCTTCCCCAAGGTGGAAGAAAACACTATTAGACTTTGCAAAGCTAAACTGAAGAGGGAGGGGCAGGCAGCTCTCCACAGCATGTCATTCACATAGCCGTTTCTGAGGCTTCAGCAGGCCCCCCCCTCTCCACCTTTCTCTCTTGCGGCAAAGTGGCCTTTTAGTCAAAGTTGGATTTTTCACACCTCCCGACTGCCCCGTTGGCAGAAATCAAAGCAGAACCCAACTCTTGCTGGCCGCCCCTTCAAGCTGAATTTCCGCGACAGGCGTGTTATAACTTGTAACTCACCATCAAGCCATTCTATGGCTGCTTTGGCAGTGGGAGGGTCATCGTAGCAGACAGTTGCATCTCCCTTGGGCTTCCCAGTATCTTTATCAAGATAGATCGTTATCATGGGTTGTCCAGTTCTTTTGTTCATCTAGGGAATTGGGGGGGGGGGGGGGGAGGGAAAGAACATTTTTACAGCACTGAAAATTTAAGCTGCAAATTGAGACCAACAGAACGATGTCAGGAGGCTGCGGAAGACGGTAATTTGAAATCCATGGAGCTCAACAGTTTGCCTCTCTCTCTGTAGCACATCACCACAAGCTCCAATTTTTAAGCAAAAGGTCCAGAAATGGGCATTTATGGGAGCCAAACCTGCCTTTCATTCCTACACAGAATTCAATTCTTTATTGGCCAAGTGTGACTGGACACACAAGGAATTTGTATACATATATATTAATAGAAAGCGATCCTGGCTCAAGTGAGTAACTTGAGGAAACAGAACTAAATGGAGGCAGGATTTCCCCCAACGATGCCTCGGAGTTACAAGAAGGGGCACCATCAAATCTCTTCGGGATCGGATCTGATACTCACCTTAACAATGCCACACTGTTTGAAGAAGTCAGTCAGGTCCTCTAGAGTCACATTGTCGGTCAGGCCCTGTACGTACACGGAACTGTTATCAAGCTCATCATCCAGGTCTAGAGGTGGGCCTGTGGACACAAATCACGGGTCACCCCAAAGAGCTACGTCATCGTGTCTTCAGAATGCCTGGATGTTACTTCCTGCTTTTCAAAGGGACCTGTTCCTGGGCAACCCTATCTATCTACCAATGTTTAAACCCAGGGTTAGTGTATTAAACATGCTACTCTGATTTATACGAGCCAGAGAGGCTATGCAAGGAGACCAAGGATATGGAGATATCTCTATCCCTCCATCCAGTCTGTCATCTATCTATAGACTATCTATCTATCTATCTATCTATCTATCTATCTATCTATCTATCTATCTATCTATCATCTACCAACTCTACCTATCTACCTATCTCTCTATCTATCTATCTCTCGATCTATCATTTACCAACTCTATCTATCTATCTATCTATCTATCTATCTATCTATCTATCTATCTATCATTTACCAACTCTATCTATCTATCTATCATCTATCTATCTATCATCTATCTATCTATCATCTATCTATCTATCTATCTATCCTATCTATCTATCCTATCTATCTATCTATCTATCTATCTATCTATCTATCTATCTATCTACCAACTCTATCTATCTACCAACTCTATCTATCTACCAACTCTATCTATCTACCAACTCTATCTATCTACCAACTCTATCCATCTATCTCTTCTATTTACCATCTATCTAGCTATCATCTACTCTATCCATCTATCATCTACCAACTCTATCCATCTCTCTCTCTCTTTCTCTCTCTGTCTCGATCTATCTATCATCTACCAACTCTATCCATCCCTCTCTCTCTCTCTCTCTCTCTAATCTATTCATCCATCCAGTCATCCCTCCCTCCTGCCATCCACCCAATCTAATCTATCGCAAAATAGCAAGGCTGCTTAATCTAACTTCAGCCAGCAGAGTGTAAGTCAAGTGCAAATACAGAGCAAGGAAGCATACAAAGACAGAAAGAGCTAGAATTTTGTGCAGGGTCTCTAAAACAGTGGCCCCCAACCATTTTTCTGTGGACAGGTGGTGGTGGTGGTGGTAGGCGTGATTTCACGTGCCACCTGCATCCCGTGGATGGGGCTTTGCTTGTTTGCACGGCCCGGTTTCTGGCACACTGTGGACTAGTGCCGTTCCTCAGCCCAGGGGTCAGGGACTCCTGCTCTAAAAGAGACCCAACTGCTTTCCAGGGCAGGGAGAGGCTAATCTGCCCATTCTGGGCTTCAAGAGGAGTTTTCCACTCGTTTGGCAAAATGCCGCCTTCTCCTTTCAGCAAGAGACAAAGGGCTGCAGGTGGGAAAGGCGGCTGCTTTGCGGGTGTGTTTGTGTGTATGTAACCCAACTATGATAGAGGAACCTCTTAACCAGCAGGACTTCCAAGTTACCTAAATCGAGATCTGGGACGTCGTCCATGTGTCCTGTCGTCCAGGAGGGAGGGGAAAAAGAAACCACAGAAGCCATCGTTAGTGCCTGCCTCGTGAGCTCTGCTACCCAACAAAAACACACAACTACCTATTTACAACCGCGATTTAAGATGGCGTGGGTTAAAACTCGAATTGACCGCACTGCAAAAACAAAACAAAAAACCATTTTGCAATGCAACACCCTTTTTTTACGCTTATTTTTATTTTTGCGGCTTGCAAGTTTTAGCAGCCTTCTAAAACCATCATCACCTGGTATTATTACACACACGGTGGCTTGGGGGGCGGGGCGGGGGGGCATTTTCTTGGGTCAAATCAGTGTTGCCGAGTTTACCAAGGTTACTTATTAAAACGCCAAAGCCTCTGAAAAAACAGTGATTTTCCTTCCCCAATTAGTTTCTCTCAACACCTCAAAAACCCTTCGGTTGTTTTTTTAAACACCCTTTTTGTTCTGTCACCGTAGGTTAAAACCTTCTAAAAGACCCATTAAGGCATTGCCGGCAGGTACCCATTAAAAGTTCTGTTGCATAGGGCATTTTTTTTCACCGTTTAGGACGCTAACAAATATTATGTCATTATTTTAATTATTGTTTTTTTTTTCTGGCTGCATTATTTTTATTTTTATTATTTTTTTTAAAACACGATCCCATTGTAATGCTCAAAAACTTACCACCAGGCTTACTGAAGCCACCTCGCTCTCCAGCGCTGCTGGGGGGATAAACGAAGAAATGAAGGCCTTCCCTTTAAAATAGCCAGTCCCGCTTGGAGCCTCTGGGGCTCACAGGGAGAAGGGCACTGGCTAACATATCCAAAACATTTGCATCTGTCTGTCTGTCTGTCTGTCTGTCTCTGTCATCTCGTCACTAGGCCTTTCTTCAGGGCAGCTGGGTTCAAATCTCCTTTACACACGCAACGCACCACCTTTGGTTTTGCCTGGGGCTGGATACCACATTGGAGCAGTGGGACTTTTCCACGGCTAATGATGTTAACCATGCAATACTTGGCTCACCGGTAGGAAGCGGAAACAATGGGGGTGGTGGGGAAATATTTTTCCATTCTTTTTTTTTCCCTTTCTTTTTTTAAAATATATATATATACTTGCATACAAGGCACATGGGGAAAGCCCTCTCCATCAACTCCCTCCTTGTTTTTGCGAACGTAAAGTTGCATCCTCAGCCTCTTGCAAGAGAGGGGGGGGGGAATCATCCAAATTCCCGGACGGGAAACCTTTTAACATTAACAGTTCAAAGAAAAGGAAAGGAAAGGAAAGAAAAGGGGGGAAAAAAAGACAGCAAACCCTAGAATACAATGCAGTTGACAAGTCATTAAACCATACATTTAGGTCTCTTACTGGATTTAACAGTCTCTGTGAAAGGAGCTCTTACAGAATTTACACCGTATTGTGAGGTCTCAGGATGCAACTTTGCGTATCACAACTCCGCAAAGATCCGTATCTGTGTTTTTGAGGCAGGGCATTAGAAACATGAAATACAATTAGTGGGCAAATAAAGCCTCGTTGAAGAAGTGGGGTGATTGTTGTTATTATTATTATTATTGTTGTTGCTTTTGAAAAGTCCAAAAATGTGAATTTAAGAAAAAAGGAGGGAGAAGAACAGGAAACGGTTAGCAAGTATTGCATCATTAACCCATAAAAGATTTAAATTAACACAATTCCAAGCTGATGCATGCAGCTTTCCTTCGTTCCCAAAGTACACACCATATATGTAATCCTTCCCTTTTAAACAGATGTTTTACACTTTTAATTTTACACAATTCTAAAGTTATTACACCTCCCCTCTAAGTTTCATTACCAAACATGAAATTACTATATGCAGTTACCAAAGTTACAGAAGGTTTCCATTTATACAATTGTACACATTTGGTTTAAAAAAAATATTCTAGGTGTATATATATATATATAATTTTTTCCTCTCCATATGGACACCGTGTCTAGTCCCACTTTTCATTATGCTGCCGGCTGAGTACTGAATACGGGTACTTTTTAAGTACTGAAGTGTATACAAGGATCTCACTTTGTAACCTGTAGCATATAAATGCGACAAAGCATGTTAAAAAGTTTCCATGTTTAACAGCCAGTGAAAATATAAAAATACTGAGGCAGTGAAAAAAAAAAGGGCATCATGTTAAGAACATCGGGCTCCTTACCTTGCAGGATAGAGACTGAAATGCATCACCACACCGGGACCGAGGGACCCCTCACCAACCCTGGGGTGGCATCACCGGGCCAGCCTTGAGGTACGATTTGTCTACTGCCAATAGCAAAAGGAACCCCCTCCTCCCCTTCCCATTTTCAATTTAAAGTGGCATTATGGGCACCTGAATGGACCTGAAGACACTGGGATTGTTGCCCTGTGGTTAAAAAAGGCTAGAGGTGAGTTTGAGATTTAAAAGAAAGGGGGAGAAGGGGAGGAGAGAGATGTGGTGATGGCCATTTCAAGTGTCTCCGTCTTAATTTTTAAAACACATCTAGGAAGGCCTAACAAATGAAATCGTTTACATATAAAACTACGGAGCCCTTTTACCATTCACGCCAATCCCAAAGGGTTACTTCTTCAGCAGGGTTAAAAGGGTCATTAAGCGAATTGGTTTTGAGGTCATTAAATCAAGCGAATGACTGAGCAATAAAAGATTTCAAACCACGTGGCCTCATCCGTGCTTCAACTATGCAGAGGGGCGCTTTGGTTTATGCGCATGATCAGACCTAATGGAGCGGGGTAGGTGCGTGTCACATTAAGTGTGATAACAGCTGGAACCCTTTTTCTTCCCCCGTCCCTCAATCCAATCGGGTTTGCCGAGCGGGCCCCTCTGCGTAGCGTGGCATACGTGGGTAGAACACACACACACGCGCACGCATAAAACATACACAAAACGGCACCTTCAGTTATCAAAAGATCCTCGATCGACCACCGTGCCTTTTTTTAAACCTTAAATCAATCAATCAACGGGGCAACGAGAACGGACGGAGCAAGCTTCCCAAACCGGATCCCGCCATCGCTGGAAATGGCAGAACTGATTTAGGGGTAACCTTTTGAAAAGCTCCTTCGGGGAGCAGCTGCGCTCCGAGATCTCTCGGCTTCTTTGTGACTGTTTAAGGGGGGAATGGGGGGCGTGGCTGGGCATTCTCGCCAAAGCCTGGCACGAAGGCAGTGGCCACACCAGAGCTATCGTGGGGCTTGAGAAAGTGGCCGAGGCTTCCACGCGGGCAGCTCTGCCACTAACTCAAAAGGAGCTATTGCCAAGAGCAAAGAGTGCTAGAACAAGGAAAGGGTTTATAACCAAAAAGCAATTGGGGGGGGGGGGCACCTTAGTATACATATATACCTCAAACAGCAAGACGAAAACCAGCCAGAGGAGCAAAGGCATAATAACATGGAGATATCCCTTGGATGTGTGTGTGTGTTCAACCCACAGAGGACGGCCCCCTCCCTCTGTTCCGTGTGGAAGGCAGCTGAAAGTTTCATGAATTTAGGCCCCCCAAAAGCCCTCTGGTGACCCGGCTCCCAGCGCTGCAGGGAAAATCCATCCTGCGCCTAGTTTCCCCTTAAGGAGATTGTTCCATGGATTAATTAGCCGTAACAGCTACTTGCTATTAATAACAACTCCTCCATGGGAGAGAGAAGAAAAAAGCCATTTTGCTCTGGCTTCTCTTTCAGCCCTTCTCGCTGCCGCACACCCTATACAGGGTTTAAAAAATCAAATTAACGAGAGGAAGGAAGGAAGAAAAAGGTTTACTCTTACCCCATTCCGCCGCGGCCTCCTCCTCCCCGCCCACCTCTGCTCACGCCTCCACGATCAAATCCCCCTCTTCCCCTGCCCCTGTTTTCAGGGCCGCTCAAGCTCCGGCTTTCTCCTGGGCCAGAAAAGCCTCCAGAGTCTTGGCCATACACACCCATGTTGCTGGGATGGTCTTGGCGGAATGAACCTAAGGAACAATTCACACAGGGTTAAGGACGCGGCTGCGGCCCCTGGCAAGACCACCGAGACGGCCCCCGAGACGGTTGCAGAGGAGTGTCAGTGGGAGCAGGAGAAGGACTTGAAGGAAACTCTACCCACTGGCTCGATGCTTGGCAACCGCCCCGCTAAAAGAAGCATCCCTTTCGCTACTACAGGGAGTAAGTTCGAACGGAACAAAGAGACAGCTTTTGTGACTCCTTCAACAAGGGGAAGAAAAGGCCAGAGAACAGGAGCGTTTCCTGCATCGCTGAGACCAAAACCTCTAGCAGAAATCTTAAAAAAAGCTTCGTTTATGTTTCTGTCAGTGACATGGAACAAGCCTAAAACAACTGAAACGCTGGATTTAAAAAGGCAAGCGAGAGATTCAGAGCTGGATCTGGCAGGAGATCTCTATAAAGAGAGGAACAAGGCAGTCCTTGACTTACAACCGGTCGTTTTAAAGGTTTTAACTCGCCCGATGTTACGGCACCGAAAAAGGGACGGAAGGCTGCTTTTCACATTTACAACGGTGTCAGCATCCCCGTGGTCACGTGGTTCAAAATTTGGAGGCGGCTTGGCAACTGGCATGTACTTATGACGGTTGCGGTGTCTCATACGAGCCCCCTTTTTGCAAAGCCAATGGGCAAGTCAGATTCACTTTCACCACCGTCTTACTAACTTAACGGCGGCAGGGATTCGCTTTACAACTCGGGCCAGAAAGTTTGTAAAAGGAGGCAAATCCTTTTGATTTCTGCAGAAATCCAGGGCTCAACTGAGGTCGCAAGACAAGGACTACTTTGGTTATCGGAAATGGGGACCCGGGACTGAAAGGTTCGGAGGGAGGGAGAGAAAGAGAGACGGTAGTTACTTACTTGGCTGCCCGTAGCTACTGCTCTGCTGGCTGTATTGGCTTGGTGCCTGGCTGTAAGATCCAGTAGGAGGTGGGTAGCTGGTGGGGGGCTGCTGCCCATAGCTGCTTTGCTGCCCATAGCTACCCTGTTGGCCATAGCTACTCGGCTGCCCATAGGCGCCCTGCTGGGAGTAAGTGCTCTGGTCGTAACTACTTGGTTGAGAAGAAGAGTAGCTGAAAAGACAAGGCAAAGCACAGGGAAGCGGCTACTGGTTAAAACAAGGTTTTTAAAGGGTTCATAAACTGACAGCCTTATCAAAGTAATGCCTGGCTTTGAGGCATTTTTGTGGCTAAAGGATGTTTGTTATTTAAAGGATGCGTGACATGGAATATTCAAATAATCCCAATCCTTGGTTCCCCATTACAAACTGCGCAACATTACTTTAAAAAAAAATTTGTCCTTGCTAAAGATTGGTTTATCTCTAACCGGACCAACACAGTCCAAAAAGTGAAATGTTCCCAAGATTGTCTCTCTTGAAGTTAAAAACCCAGGGGTGGAATAAAATTGTTGTTATGGTTCACCGCACAGCCAGCCTGAATTTGGCATTTTTATTCACCCATCAAGGTATTACCGTATTTTTCGAAGCATGTAAGACGCACCTTTTTCCCCTCAAAAAAAGAGGCTGAAAATCCGGGTGCGTCTTATACACTGAAGACAGCATTTTTTTGCCTCCCAACACCCCGTCCCCTTCACCAAAATGGCTATGCATAGCTTTTAGGAGGCTCATAGAGTGCTCCTGAGGGCTGGGGAGGGCAGAAATGAGCGAAAAGCGGGCTGATTCTCTCCCCCCCCCCAGCACCCTATAAGCTTCTTAAAGGCTATGCATGTCCTGGGGGGGGGGGGAGAGAAACGGGGCTGTTTTTGCAAAAACCGGGCCGCTTTTCGGCAATCTGCATAGTGCAAAAACTTTTTTTTTTAAATTTGCCTCTTCAAAATCTTGGTGCGTCTTATACTCTGAAAATGTAGTATTTATATCCTGTCTTTTATTATTTTTACAAATAACTTAAGACAGTGAACAGATCCAACCCATTTTCCTCCGATTTTCCCTGCAGCAACAACCCTGTGAGGTAGATTGGACTAAGAGAGAGTGACTGGCCCAAAGTCACCCCACCGGTTTTCATAGCTAAGGTGGGATTTAAACTCACAGTCTCCTGGTATCTATTCTGGTGCCTTAATTACTAGAGAGAATATGCTTATATCTCCTGAATATTGAAACCCACAATTAGAGAGACTTGGTTTAAAGTAAAGATAAAGGTTCCCCTTGCACATATGTGCTAGTCATTCCCAGCTCTAGGGGGCGGTGCTCATCTCCATTTCAAAGCTGAAGAGCCAGCGCTGTCCGAAGACACCTCTGTGGTCATGTGGCCAGGATAACTCAATGCCGAAGGCGCACGGAATGCTGTTCCCTTCCCACCAAAGATGGTCCATGTTTTTCTACTTGCATTTTTTACGTGCTTTCTGCTAGGTTGGCAGAAACTGGGAAAAGTCACGGGAGCTCACTCCGTTATGCGGCACTAGGGATTCGAACTGCCGACCTTTCTGATCGACAAGCTCAACCAACGCCTTAGCCACTGAGCCACCGCGTCCCTCAACAGCCTTAGTAAAATTTATCATAATGCACTAATTAATTGCACTAATAAAGTGCAATACAACTGAATTGCTTTGGCGTGGAGGGCAGGAGGGGACTGGAGTCTAAAAAGCACCCCTTCTTAATGTTCCACAGTGTTTGTTGTTGGGCTTTGAGCTAGCCTGCTGTACAAAACACAGCCTCACTATCCAAGACCTGATCTGGGATGCCAAGACGCTTAAATTTTGGGTGGCCAAAGGCCCAGGATAGTTTAAACTTCAGAAGGGACCTCAGCTTCAATGCTTCCTTGTTCAAAAGGCCGCCCCCAATCCCAGGACATTTCATCCAGCCGAAACCCAACACAGAGAGGGAGGAGAGAAGGTGCGAACGCTCACCTGGTTGGCGGGTAGGCGGGCGGTGCAGTCACCGGCTGCATTGGGTAACTTCCAGGAACCTGGTAACTGTAGTTACTCTGGCCATATCCTAGGCTCGGTTGAGTGTAGCCTGTTGAGCTAGTCTGAGCTTGGCTGGTATCTGTAGGTTTGCTACCATCCTGGGGTCTAAATGGGGAAAACAGGAAAGAGAAGCGTATTTTATACAAAGCCTTTTCTCCCTGCTTTTCTGGTAAAGGACTGGCTACCCCATCATGTTAACAAGCTGTAAAAAAAAAAAGAGCACTTTCTTCTCACGTAATGCAGTTGTTAAAATATTCTACCTCTTGTTATAATTCTTCAGCTTCAAACGCATCACCTTTAATATCTAGGCCAGCGATGGTGAACCTTTTTTGGCTTGTGTGCCATAAGCGGGGGGGGGGGGGGGGGGGTGGTCGTGCATGGGAATGCCACATGCGCGCTTCCCTGAAGGCTCCGGAGGCTAAAAACAGCCCTACGAGCAAATCGGAAGTCACTTCCGGTTTGTCCATTGGATCGTTTTCCATCCTCCGGAGCCTTCAGGGAAGCCTCCGGAAGGCCTCTGAAGGCTCCAGAGGGCTTAAACCAGCCCTACGAGCAAACTGGAAGTCCGTTCCTGAACTTCTGGAAGGCTGTTATCGCCCTCCCCAGGCTCCTATAAAGCCTCTGGAGGGCGAAAAATGGCTTTTAAAAAGGCTGAACTCAGCTGGCCAGTGCGTGTATATGCGCTGGCCAGCTGACAGGGCAATGCCTCGCCATTCCAGATCTAGGCTGGTTTAGAGAAAACATAAATTCTGGGAAAACGAGGCAGCTACAGGTAGT
The DNA here is from genome assembly GCF_051295495.1 of Thamnophis sirtalis. NCBI lineage: Eukaryota > Metazoa > Chordata > Lepidosauria > Squamata > Natricidae > Thamnophis > Thamnophis sirtalis. The sequence continues at coordinate 53,851,286 of NW_028261382.1, read as the reverse complement.
GCTCGACTGAGGAGTGCAATTTCTGCTGCTAAGCGAGAGAGTTAAGTGAGTTTTGCCCCATTCCACATCCTTCCTTGCCGTTGTTGTTAAGTGAATCTGGTTTCCCCATTGACTCTGCTTGCCGGAAGGTCGGAAAAGGGGATTATGTGACCCTGCAACCGTCACAAATGTGAAGCAGTTGCCAAGCGCCTGAGTTTTCAGCACATTTGACCATGGGAATGCTACAACGGTCCTAAGTGTGAAAATGGCCGTAGGTCACTTTTTTCAGTGCTTCGGACAGCCACGAGGACTTCCTATGCCCATGGCGGCACACGTGCCAGACGTGGCACAGAGCCCTCTCTGTAGGCATGCACGCCATCGCCAGCTGCTCTTCTGGTTTCTGGCATGTGCATGCACGCCAGCTAGCTTGTCTTCGCACGCGCTGGCACTCACACCCTCTGGTTTGGGCACTCGGTGCCAAAAAGTTCTGCCATCATGACCTATGCTTTCTCATTCTGTGTGTGTGTTGTAGGGAGGCACGTCTGTAGCTCTTAGTAACTGGCCTTGTACCAAACAACAATCTTAGTAACTGGCCCTGGACCAAGACAGCAATCTGCCCCAATCACCAAGGCAAACTATTTTAAAAAAATAATCATATCCAGATCTCTTTCCACCCAACACAAGGGTGAATTTTATCCATGAGCTGCTTCACTTATGGATTAATGGAGATGGGGCAGAGGAGAGAGACTGAAGAGTAATTCAGAGGAGCATTTGCAATCCAAGGAAAAAGCAGAACAGAGACAACCCTAGGAACTTTAAAAAAACAAAAACAAATCCATATATTTTACCTTGCAGCTGTAGTACTTGTTGGCTGCTGTCCATAGGTAGGATAGGCAGGCTGGGTTCCGTAAGCAGATGGAGCGGCGTAGGAAGCCTGTGTGGTGGTAACTGTGGCAGTTGTGGTGTCATAAGCGGCGGTGCCGTAACCTTGGACGGGCTGGCTGTAAGCCTGAGGGGCAGCCGGGGTGGTGTAACCTGCCAAAGTAAGCGAGCGAGTAAAACTGTGGTGTTTCTTATTACCTGGTCAAGGTGTACATGCAGTCCCCGACTTGTGCCCACAAGTTCTGTTGCTGAGCGAGACATTTTCTTACGTAACATTCGCCCCCCCGTTTACCACTTTTCTTGCCGCCGTTGTTAAATGAAGCCCTGCAAGTGGTTCAGTCAGCAACACGGTTGTTAAGTGAACCTGGCTTCCCCTTTGATTCTGCTTGTCGGAAGGCGGCAAAAGCCTGGCCCTGGGTCACGGCACCTGTCGGTCAGCTGCTAAACAGCTGAATTTTGACCATGGGGATGCTGCAATGGTCAAGTGTGAAAAGCGGTACTATTTTTCAGTCCATTTTTAACGTCCAACGGTCACTAAACAAAAGGTTGTTAAGTCGAGGACTACCTGTACAGATATACATATTATGGCACCGGAAATAACCTTAATCTGAGCCTTAAATTAAAGCTCATGGTCTAATCAGGATTGACAACTGTTGAGGAATCAGGGAGCTGAAAGGCAACCAGGTTAGGGGAAGGCCATCCAATGTTTAAAAAGTTATTTAATGTGGTGTATTTCCTCCTATTGCTACCTAACAGGCCACAAGGTGCTGGTGGTGACTATATACAACCCAGCTTTCAAAATCCAGTTAGTAAAGAATTGCCTTGTGAGCGATCACTAGTTTCATTTCAACCTAACCAGCTGAGAAACAATGATATAAACTTTCCTCATTTCCCTGTTGTTGTTTTTTAAATGTCTTGTGTGAAAACAATGTACTCCAGTAGAGGAAATGTGTCGGAATTCTGAAGGTGCCATTCTGAAAACAGACAGGAATTGCTTTGCTAAATTCAACCCAAACATGGGATTGCAGTGTAGCAGTGGTCCAATTGTGAGGAGAGGGAGAAGAAAGCTCTCTCAATGGAACAGGTTGCCTCCTGAAGTTGCGGGATTCCATTGTTGGAGTTTTGAAGGACAGACTGGACAACCATTTGACCAGGATGGAATAGGGTTTCCTTCCTTGGCGAGGGGTGGGTGGGACTAGAACAGGGGTCCTCAACCTCTGGGCCCTGGCTTATTACTTGTGGGTGCTCCAATACTGGAGGCTTTTAACAATAGACTGGACAACCATTTAGAATACAATAGAATGGAATAGAATGGGACAACAGAATTGGAAGAGACCTTGGGAGGTCTTCTAGTCCAACCCCCTGCTTAGGCAGGAAACCCTACACCACTTCAGACAAATGGTTATCCAACCTCTTCTTAAAGACTTCCAGCGTTGGAGCATTTACAACTTCTGGAGACAAATTCTTCCACTGATTAATTGTTCTAACTGTCATGAAGTTTCTCCTTAGTTCTAAGTTGCTTCTCTCCTTGATTAGTTTCCACCCATTGCTTCTTGTTCTACCCTCAGGTGCTTTGGAGAATAGTTTGACTCCCTCTTCTTTGGGGCAGCCCCTGAGATATTGGAAGACTGCTATCATGTCTCCCCTGGTCCTTCTTTTCATTAAACTAGACATACCCAATTCCAGCAACCGTTCTTTATGTGTTTGTCTCCAGTCCCCTAATCATCATTTGTCT
>NW_028261382.1:53791974-53848490 GCF_051295495.1 Thamnophis sirtalis | reverse complement strand
CTAATCATCATTTGTCTGTAATGGTTTAGGGTTGGAGTAGAAGACCTCCAAGGTCCCTTCCAACTCTGTTCTGTTATTCTGAAGTGCTTCCATCGTAGATTGCATTGTTGAAACCTCTGCCCTCTTTAAAAGCCCTAACCTATTACATGATAACACAGGTTTGGAGCACAAGGGGGCAAAATCCATGCTACTTAGAAAGGTAGAAGCAAGTGTTTTTCACAGAGTTTTTCCATGCACCAAAAATTCAACGGCTTTCTGCCCATCCTTCAAAAGTCATCTTCTTGCAAATATCAACACGAAGCATTCAGATCCTGATTTTTAACCGTGCAAGCAAAGTACTCTACGGAACATTTACAAAACACTGAATGTCGATACACATTTGGAGGAGCGATCCAGTCAAGTGAAACATGCAGGGATGTAACAACTGAAAGATGCCTAGTTATGTCGCTCACCCTTTAGTAAAATAGAAAAGCAGAGTTAAGCCAAATGGCCTTTTCCCGCAGCTGAGGCTTACAAAATAAATAAATACAATTTTATCAGCAGCTGGAAAGAATCGATTAATGGCCCCCTTTTTATAGAAACGTGGCCTTTCTAACCGGAGCAGGAAACCGCCAAACGGGCCCCTTCTATGACCACGCGGCAGGTTTCGCTGCCAATTTTTTTTCCCCCCTAAAAGGTGAACGCCATAACCTTTTATAGACAAAAACGGACGGCACTTCCCATGCAAAAATTGAGCAGGAGATTCAAACCTGTGCTGGTCCCTTCTACTGTGGAAAGCACGAAACAAAAAGTAGAGGGCATTTCAGCGGAACACGCAAGCACGCTTTTAAGGCTAATTTCCTCGGAAACGGGAGGAGGAAGGGGGGAAAAAAAAGTTCTAGCGTCTCGGAACACCCAGAAACGTTTTCATTCGCGAGGAGCCACTTTTTTTTTTTTTTTTTGCTAGCCTTCGGGGAAGCGTCTCAATTCGGCAAGGACTTTCTTTTTAACAGCCAATTGGATCCACGGCAGCATCGTTCTCTCCGCCCAACCCAAATAAGTAAGTAAATACAGGTAGTCCTCGACTTGCGACCACAATCCAGCCCCGCGTTTTTGTTGCTAAGAGAGACGAGTTTAAATAATCCCCCCTCCCCTAATTTTACGATCTTTCTTGCCACTGTTCAAGTGAATTGCTGCAGATGTTAAGCTAGTAATGTGGTTGAGGACTCAAGATTGTTTGGGGGGGGGGGGGGGCAAGAAACTGACTCTGTAAACCGCTTAAAGGGGGCTGTAAAACACCGTAAAGCCGTCTATAAGTCCAAGGCAGTGTCTCTCAACCTTGTCAACTTGAAGATGTCTGGACTTCAACTCCCAGAATTCCCCAGCCAGCTGGGGAATCCTGGGAGTTGAAGTCCAGACACTTTCAAGTTGACAAGGTTGAGAAACACTGCTCTAAGGGATGCTCCTATTGTTTAGTCAATCAGGCTTCTCCCAGTGGCTTTGCTTAACAGGAAGTCACAAAAGGGAAAGGCACATGACCCCGGGGCCATTGCCCCTGTCGTAACTATGAGTCGAGCGTCTGAATTTCGATCGCGAGACCACGGGGATAGATCCGCCACAGTCACTGTTCGAAGGGTCCCTAAACACAAACTGTTGCTCCGTCAAGGACTACCTGCGCAAGAGCGACCGAAGGCAGAGATGCTCACCAGTTGGAGGCTGCCCGTAAGAACCCGCATACGCAGTCTGCCCGTAGGTAGCTGTGGTCTGAGCCTGGGTATAGTTGGCATCCGTGGGTTGCCCATAGGTGCCGTAGCTTTGTTGTCCGTAGGCCTGCTGGCGACAAGAAAGATGTTAAAAACTACGCCACGGAAAAGCAGGGGTGAGGATCTTACTTTGATTGTAATTCTTATGAACGGGCAGGTCAGGGGTTACATGTCTCCCACTTTGAATGACTTGATGTGTTCTCGGGTCAGGCAGAACAACTGAATAATCCCTCAAGATTGCCAACACCCACCAGACCCAAGGGAAAAAGAGAAACAGGTATATAGTTGCCTGTCAAGAAATATTCAGGGCTTTCCCCCTTAAGCCCAATTCACTCACTTTTGCCAGGATAAGGAAGTTACAGAGGAAAACTCAATTATGGCACATTAGCAGATAGTTCAAGTTAATAATTCCGTTCAGCCCAGGACTAACGTTTAGCAAAAGGGAAGTAATCTGTCCATACTTTTCTCCACCCTAAAATCTCCTCAAATTTTCTGTCGACTCTGCAGCATAATATCTATGGAGATTGTCAATCATCCAGGTCATGCGTGTTCCAAAAAGTGCTTTTTGCAAAAGACAACTGGACTTTCTTGTTTTTTTCCCCCCCTTCCTTTGAAAACATTTTCTTCCTCATCCAAGAAGCTTACTTAAAATGGAAGACACTTCTTGGACAAGAAGTAAAATGTTTTCAAAGAAAATCTCATCCCCCCCCCCCCAAAAAAAAGATCAATTGTCTTTCGCAAGAAGCATTTTTGGGACGTCTGCAGTACACGGTGTTTCTTTAAAATACTAAGTGCTACGCAAAAACATTTCTCTTGCTTGTAAACAGCAATTAAGAGTCAAGCCTGTATAAACAACTTTGGTATTTTTATTTCTAACACGATCCGTGTGTTTTAATGAAGAATACTCTGAGCACATATGGGAATGGGGTTTCAAAAATATCAATGCCTTTCTATAGAGCATGGCATTTGGAGGTAACTACCGTATTTTTCGGAGTATAAGACGCAGCTTTTCCCCTCAAAAAAGAGGCTGAAAATCTGGGTGCATCTTGTATACCGAATACAGCAATTTTTGCCTCCTGAAGCCCCGCCCCTTCACCAAAATGGCCATGCATACCCTTATGGAGGCTTTCAGAGGGTTGAAAGCCTCCATAAGGGTATGGAGAGTGCTGGGTATAAGGTGCTGGGGGCTGGAGAGGGCAGAAATGAGCAAAAAACAGGCCGTTTTTGCTCCCCCCAGCACTCTGTAAGCCTCCATAAGGCTATGCATGCAATTTTTTTGACAAAAAATGGGCCCATTTTCGTGAAAAATGTGCCGGTTTTTGCTCATTTTTGCCCCCCCCAAGGCTATTCATGTCTTTTAAAAAAATGGCCCATTTTTGCAAAAAAAACGGACCGTTTTTTGGAGGTTTGCAGAGTGCAAAAACTTTTTTTTTCCCTTTTGGAAAGCTCTTTAACTGATTGTTGAGAATTACATTGATCAAGTGCTGTGCCAGCAGAAACACCTACCTACCTACTTTATTTCTCTCTCTCTCTCTATCCCTTTATCTACCTACCTACACACACTCTCTCTCCCTACCTACTGTATTTCTTTCTCTCTCTCTATCCCTTTATCTACCTAACTACTCTCTCTCTCTCCCTACCTACCTACTGTATTTCTCTCTCTTTCCCTCTACCTACCTACTTTTTTAAAAAATTGCCTCTTCAAAACCTTGGTGCATCTTTTACTCCGAAAAATACGGTAACCCCCTATTCCTGCCAGGGTTTCAAAGAAGCAAAATGGCAAATAAAGGAAGGAGATTAAATGTTACCCCTAAGTTAGTTGCTCTTCAGAGGCTATTTCAGTGAATTTTAGCATCAATAGTTTTCAATGCTATTGTCATTTTAATTTTTTTTAAAGAAGTATTTTGTTAAAATGACTTTATTTTTAATCTGGGTAGTCCTCGACTTACAACCACAATCGAGCCCAAAATTTCTGTTGCTAGGTGAGACACTAGTTCAGTGGATTTTGTCCCATTGTATGAGCTTTCCTGGCATAGTTGTTAAGTAACCACTGCAGCCATTAAGTGAATCTGGCTTCCCCATTGACGTTGCTTGTCAGAAGGTCACAAAAGGGAATCACATAACCCCGGGACACTGTCATAAATGTGAGCCAGTTGCCAAGTATCCAAATGCTGATCACGTGACCATGAGGATGCTGCAACGGTCTTAAGTGTGAAAAATGGTCTTAAGTCACATTTTTCAGTGCTGTTGTAACTTTGGTCACTAAGTGAACTGTAGTAAGTCGAGGACTACCTGTAAGTAGAGCTGTTTCTCTCAACCTTGGCCATTTTAAGATGCTAGGCCTTCAACTCCCATAATTCCCCAGCCACCTATGCTGGCTGGAGAATTCTGGGAGTTTCAGTCCTACTGCCATTTTAAGTTGCAGTCCTATTGCCTTCTGGGAGTTGTAGTCCTACTGCCACATGCACCATTCCTTCCCATTTTCTCCCACAAGGGACCCTTATTAAGTTAGTTGTTCTGTATTCCATGTATCATAAAACCTATTTTGAACAGAAAAGAATCTCTGCAGATCAGGACTGAACTGTCCCAAGCTTGCTTGGAAATGTTCCATTACCCAACTAAGTAACATCATTAACCGAGTTGGGCAATGAAACATTTGCAAACCACCAAACACAAAACCTTGTTTAAAAAAAAACACTTCAATCAGGAGAGAGAGGTGGCCTTTACAGAAAGCTTGCCAACATTTTTCATGGGCTTTTGGCATTTTCTTTCCTAAGAGCGCCAATACAAGCAGGCATTTTTGTGAATGGAGATGAGGTAAGTACTTCCTTAATTTAACAGCTTGTTTTTTAATTTTAGAAAATCTGTTAAAGCTTCAAACTGGTCAGAGTTTCTATTTTGTTATCCTGGTGGCTGCATTTTACCTGGGTAGTCTGTGCATATCCTTGAGTTGGCTGAGCCGCATATGCAGTATAGCTACGAAAAGAAGACAAGATTATTGGAAGGTTTATAAAACAAGAGAACTTGGTTTTAAAAAGGCCAATTCATCGCTTCTGATGTAAAGCAAAAGCAAAGCTCTTAATGCAACTTTGCAATGTCAAAACAGATAATACATTAGAACTCTAATCCAAGTTTTTTTTAAAAAAAATGTAATATTACTATATATAGAAAAACTCACCCCTGCTGGGCAGCTGCTTGAGTGTAGGTACTATAATCTGCAGATGGTGAGAAAACAAAACCAAGAGTAAGGGAAAACAATCACTATAAAACCAACTCAATCTAAAATCCAGGTTTTTCATTCTCTATGTTTTTGCAATACAGTGAAGCATGGAAATCCAGGATCGTTATCTGGATCTGGCACATAAAACCGGGATGTATAAACCAATTTCAGATCAAGGGTTCAAACTGGGGGGTCTGGGGGGGGGGAATTGATTAAAAGAAGGATCAAATAAGTAAATGCTGATTTAACTTTATGTGACAGACTAACATGACTTCTATTCCACAAAACAACTCTTTTTCACTTAGCTGCAAATACAGTGTACCATGACTTGCTAAAAAAACCTCCACCACACCACATCTCTACAAATACTATTTTTGAATATTTTTTCCTGCTTTATCAGGTAAAATATCTTCTAATCAACAGTAAAATCTGTTTTCATTCCATGTTTGGCTTTTCATTTTCCATAAGGAATAATATTATATTTCATGTGGTCATGTGGTTTAAGAGCATTCAAAATGGAATCTTTAAGAATTATAAACTGCTTTTTTGGCATACCCTACTAAAATATACATGTGTATACACATTGTACCCAGGTAATCCTCACAAGCATCTTATGATTCTTTTACCTGGTACGAGCATAACAGCCAAACCACTTTAAATTCTCAGTGAGGAAAGAAACTAAACAAATCTTACTCCTTAAGTCTCCAACTGGAATTAACAGACTTTTCAGCTTGATCATAAGCCAGCTCACAAATATGGTGCAGTGGCTTATCTCCAAATGTACTATTGATCTTGACCTTTTAAAATGCAGCACTGTGATTGGATTATGCTCTATACACATATATTTGAACTGCCTTTTTTATACCCTCAGGACAAATTTCAGAGAAGAAGCCATTATCAGCTGCAGTAAGAGTAAATAATGTTCAGCCTCTTTGGAACTTAGCAAATTATACCCTTTAATTTTTCTAAACTAGGTGCAACTTTAGATGTAAATTGCTACCACTAGTTGCTTGGAGCAACAAAATTGGGGGAGAAAGCATTGCTTAGAATATTTTAAAAAGGATCTATTTCTTTAGTTCAAAATGAAGTTTCATTTTAACACATCTGTTTCCTTAAAAAAAAGTACAACTTGGTTGGCTGTTTTGTGTTTTAAATACAGCTATATTGCTTTTCTTGTAAACCATGTTCAATAATGCAGAATGTAAAACATCGGTCAGCTCCAGCATAAAATGAAAGCAGTAAAATCAAAATCCCATCCTCTAAACCACTCCAGCTTTAAAATGCATGGACTTCAAACCCCATGCTGCCTAGGGGAACTCTGGGAGTTGAATTTGGCACTTCTCAAAGTTGTGAAGCTGGAGAAAGACAGCAGAAAGAGACTCATGCAGGGAGAAAATATTCAACAATGTTTACAAGATGAAGATCAAAGGGGCCAGAAGCAGAGCTGGGGGCAAAGAGGAAGAGCAACAGAAGATAAAACAAAGGAAAAAAAACTCCAGGACAGAGCAGAATAACCCCTAACTGTGATTTCAAAAAAAGAGGCAATGACTTCAGGCCGGTCACTCTATGAGCCAATTTTTTTCTATTTGCGAAGGGGGGGGGGGAGCCTAAACCAGAGCATAATTCTAACACAGGAAGTCCTTGACTTATGACCACAATTGAGCCCGTAATTTCTGTTAAGAGAAACACTTGAGTTTTGCCACATTTTACAACCTTGCCACAGGCGTTGAATCACTGCAGCTGAGTTAGTCACATGGTTGTGAAGTGAACCTGGCTCATATAATTGGATATAATGGTATATACCATTATAAATTATAATAATCTGCTTGTCAGAAGGTCACAAAAGGGGAACGCAGGGCCCCTGGGACACGGCAACTGTCATAAAAACCCAGTTTGCCAAGGGTTTGAATTTTGATCATGGGAATACTGCAGGGGTTAAGTGTGAAAAACCTTCCCAAGTCACTCTTTGCAGTGTCACCTCCAACGGTCACTCAATATACTGTTGTAAGTCAAGGACTACCTGTAAGTAGAGCGGTTTCTCTTAACCTTGGCCATTTTAAGATGGTAGGCCTTCAATTTCCAGCATTCCCCAGCCAGCCATGCTGGCTAGAGAATTCTGGGACTTGCAGTCCTACTGCCATCTTAAGTGGAGTTTCACTGCCTTCTGGGAGTTGTAGTCCTACTGCCACTTAAATTGGTTTTACTGCCTTCTGGGAGTTGTAGTCCTACTGCCATCCTAAAACTGCAGCCCTACTGCCTTCTGGGAGTTGTAGTCCTACTGCCATCTTAAAACTGCAGCCCTACTGCCTTCTGGGAGTTGTAGTCCTACTGCCATCTTAAGCTGCAGTTTTACTGCCTTCTGGGAGTTGTAGTCCTACTGCCACTTAAAGTTTTACTGCCTTCTGGGAGTTGGAGTCCTACTGCCACTTAAATTGATTTTACTGCCTTCTGGGAGTTGGAGTCCTACTGCCATCTTAAAACTGCAGCCCTACTGCCTTCTGGGAGTTGTAGTCCTACTGCCATCTTAAGCTGCAGTTTTACTGCCTTCTGGGAGTTGTAGTCCTACTGCCACTTAAATTGGTTTTACTGCCTTCTGGGAGTTGTAGTCCTACTGCCATCTTAAGCTGCAGTTTTACTGCCTTCTGGGAGTTGTAGTCCTACTGCCACTTAAATTGGTTTTACTGCCTTCTGGGAGTTGTAGTCCTACTGCCATCTTAAGCTGCAGTTTTACTGCCTTCTGGGAGTTGTAGTCCTACTGCTATCTTAAGTTGCAGTTTTACTGCCTTCTGGGAGTTGTAGTCCTACCGCCATCTTAAAACTGCAGCCCTACTGCCTTCTGGGAGTTGTAGTCCTACTGCCATCTTAAGCTGCAGGACCTACTGCCTTCTTAAAATGGCTGAGAAACACCGGGAAAAGAAAAGGGCACCAAGTATAAATAAAGCCAGAGCCTTTCGCAGGACAGGAAAGCGACAGATAAAAAAGTAGAACCAGAAGCGGAAGCCTTATAAAACGGGGAGGAAGGAATGAAGGGAAGTAAAGGACGCCAGCAGAGGTTAAAATTTAAAAAAAGCCTGGGGAGAAACAAAAAAGCGGCGTCAAAAAAGGGGAAAAAAATGGAGAGAAATAAAAGTCACCCCGTGGGGTCAATAAAAGGAGAGGGGAGGAGGGAGGATGGCGCCGCTGTTCCACCCTCCGCCTCTCCCCCCCCCCACGCGCGCCGCCGCCGTTACATTAAGCAACTAGGCCCGGTGGGCAGCGCGGCCCGGCCACGCATGCGCGCTCCGCGCCAGGCTCCCACGCCTGCGCACTTCGCCGGCGCCCTCGCCGCCTTTCTGCCCCCCCCTCCCCCACCTCCTCAACGGCCGCCCGGCCGACCTTTCCGCCCCACATACACACACACATATACACGCACAACGCGCGCTCGGGGAAGCGGCGGAATTTTCCAGAAGGGGCCCGACGCCGCGGTTTCTCCTCGCCGCCGCCTCAAGGCCGCTTCGGTTTTCTCCGCCTTCCCGCCCGCCGCCTCCCCGACTAGGCCGCGGCCTATTCGCCTCACCCGTCGACGCCATCGCTTCGCTGGCTGGGTCGCGCTCCCCTCCGCTGTCCTCGTCGTCGGCCGGCGCTGCCTGGTTGTCCCGCTTCGGCGTCGTCAGCGGCGTCGTTTCTCCGCCTCTTCCTCCTCCCTCCTCCTCGCTAACGTCCTCCCGGTCTTTCTGCAGCCCGCGACTGCGCAGGCGCGAACCTTTCCTCTCCCCCCTCCTCTTTCTTCCCTCCCCCGCCCCAGCAAGGGACGCTACCACCGCGCGGCGAAGAGGAGGGGTGGAAGCCGCCGACGCGCTTTTCCTCCCCTTTTCCCCGCCTTTCCGTTCGGGGAAAAAAAAAACAAAGAAGAGAGAAAGGTAAGACGAGGAGAAAGGTAGCGAAAGAACGAGAGTGGGGTTGTGGGTCTTTTTTTAAAAATCCCCCGTTCGGATGCACCGCGCCCCCCCCGCGCGCCAGATAGTAGAATGGTACCGTCCGGCCACTTCTTAGGGATCCTAGCGCAAGAGGCGGAAGGATTGGAAAACGTGGAGGAATCTGCCAATGGGGTTGAATTGGGGCTGGGGGTGGATGATGGGAGAGGTTGTCCTTTGCTGAATTTATACGGCCCGGTATAAAAAGGGAAGGGCAGAGGGTCGACTAAGTGGTATTTCCCTTAGGGCCTGGCTTGGGATTTTATCTCCCATCAACACTAGGCAAAGATATCGGGGTTGGACTAGAAGACCTTCAAGGTCCCTTCCAACTATTCTATTTTATTCTTGCTATTCTATTCTCTATTCTTTCTATTCTCTTTTCATTCTATTCTATTTATTGTATTCTCTATTCTTTCTATTCTATTCTCTATTCTTTCTATTCTATTCTCTATTATTTATTGTATTTCTATTCTTTCTATTCTATTCTCTATTCTTTCTATTCTATTCTCCTTTTTTATTCTATTCTCTATCCTATTCTTTATTGTATTCTCTATTCTTTCTATTCTATTCTCCTTTTTTATTCTATTCTCTATTCTATTCTTTATTGTATTCTCTATTCTTTCTATTCTATTCCATATTCTATTCTTTACTGTATTCTCTATTCTTTCTATTCTATTCTCTATTCTTTCTATTCTATTCTCTATTCTTTCTATTCTATTCTCTATTCTTTCTATTCTATTCTCTATTCTATTCTTTATTGTATTTCTATTCTTTCTATTCTATTCTCTATTCTTTCTATTCTCTATTCTTTTCTTTTTATTCTATTCTCTATTCTTTCTATTCTATTCCATATTCTATTCTTTATTGTATCTCTATTCTTTCTATTCTATTCTCTATTCTTTCTATTCTCTATTCTTTTCTTTTTATTCTATTCTCTATTCTTTCTATTCTATTCCATATTCTATTCTTTATTGTATCTCTATTCTTTCTATTCTATTCTCTTATTTTTTCTCTTCTCTATTCTATTCTCTTATTTTTTCTCTTCTTTATTGTATCTCTATTCTTTCTATTCTATATTCTATTCTTTATTGTATTCTCTATTCTTTCTATTCTATATTCTATTCTTTATTGTATTCTCTATTCTTATTATTCTATTTTTTGTATTCTATTCTCTATTCTTTCTATTCTCTATTCTTTCTATTCTATATTATATTCTAGCACCACCATATAAATCATTAGTAGGACCATCACAGCTAGAATTCTGCACCCAGTTTTGGTCCCCACATTGCAAAAAAGATGTTGAGATTTTGGGAAAAGAAGAGCAATTGGGGTGATCGAAGGACCTGGAGACCAAAACATATGAAGAACGGTTGCAAGAATTGGATACAGACAGTCTAGAGAAAAGAAGGATGGGGTGGGGGGGTGACATGATAGCAGTATCCCGGTATTTGAGGGGCTGCCACAAAGAAGAGGGGGCCAATTTATTTTCCAAAGCACCTAAGGGCGGGACAAGAAACGATGGAAACTCACCAATATTTCAGACAATCGGCTGTCCAGCCTCTTCTTCAAAACCTCCACAATTAATTGGTTAATGGTGGGACAGCTTACCCTTCAGAAGTTGTGGGTATTCCATCATTGGGGGTTTTGAAGAAGGGACCGGACAATCATTTTGCCTGGGATGCCAAAGCAGAAGGGTTGGACTAGAAGACCTCCAAGGGTCCCTTGCAACTGTGGTCGTTCTCCAAAGGACCTGAGGGTAGGACCTAAGAAGCAACGGATGGAAACTAATCGAGGAAAGAAGCAACCTCGAAACTAAGGAGAAACTTCCTAACAGTGAGGAGAATTGACCCGTGGAACAGCTTGCCACCAGAGGTGGAGGCTTCTTAGAACAGTGTTTCTCAACCTTGGCAACTTGAAGATGTCCGGACTTCAACTCCCAGAATTCCCCAGCCAGCATTCGCTGGCTGGGGAATTCTGGGAGTTGAAGTCCGGACATCTTCAAGTTGCCAAGGTTGAGAAACACTTGTCTTAGAAGACTGTCTGAAATGGAATAGGATCTCCTGCTTGAGCAGAGGGGTTGGACTAGATGACCTCCAAGGTCCCTTCCAGCTCTTGTTCCTGTGACAGGGCGGGATTTATTTTTTCCTTGGGGGTGGCGGTACATCAGACACACTATCTTTAGTGCATTTTTTTTTCTTTTGAGCTGTATTTTCCTCATGGGAATACAGGTTGCTTTTAGCATTCCATCCTGCGAAGTAATAGCAATAGCAATAGCAGTTAGACTTATATACCGCTTCATAGGGCTTTCAGCCCTCTCTAAGCGGTTTACAGAGTCAGCATATTGCCCCCAACAACAATCCGGGTCCTCATTTGACCCACCTCGGAAGGTTGGAAGGCTGAGTCAACCCTGAGCCGGTGAGGTTTGAACAGCCGAACTGAAGAACTGCAGTCAGCTGAAGTAGCCTGCAGTGCTGCATTTAACCACTGTGCCAAATGTGATGTTCCCGTGGGTTGTCCATGAGGCCAATGTGGAGAAAAGACACGGACACGATCTTTCTCGGGATGGAGCGACCCAGATTGGGGGTCTGAGAGCCCCTTTTATTGAGATAGGACAAAGGCAGGAGGAGCAATAGCATGTGGTCAAAAACAGCCTGTAAAAGTACAATTTCTAATCTACTGCTCAGGGAAGTTCTGTCTATATATGGTCAAATCCTGGGCGTCATTGGTAGGGCACATCTCAGGATGTTATGAACTATCAGGATGTTATGGAGTTTTAGGAGTTTGTTTTCTCCTGTGTGGTTCAGCGTGGCTCTGCATGCCCTGGTATGAACTGGGCCATGGGGGATACAAACCTACACAAGGAACTATATTACAACAGATGAAAGACAAACAGACAGAGAAAGGAAGAAAAGAAGGAAAGAGAAAGAAAGAAAAAGAAAAGAAAGACAGACAGATGGAAAGGAAGGAAAGAGAAAGAAAAAGAAAAGACAGACAGACAGACAGAAAGAAACTTTACACTTATACCAGAAGTGTATATTATGATATTGAATAATGAATAAATGGATGAATGTAACGTTCCTGTGGTTCACCCATGAGGCCAATGTTGAGAAAAGACAGGAGACAACCTTTCTCGGGATGGAGCAACCCAGATTGGGGGTCTGAGAGCCCCTTTTATTGAGATAGGACAAAGGCAGGAGGAGCAATAGCATGTGAATAAAAACAGCCTGTAAAAGTACAATTTCTAATCTACTGCTCAGTCTATATATGGTTAAATCCTGGATGTCATTGGTAGGGCACATATCAGAATGTTATGTTATGAACTATCAGGATGTTATGGAGTTTTAGGAGTTTGTTTTCTCCTGTGTGGTTCAGCGTGGCTCTGCATGCCCTGGTATGAACTGGACCATGGGTGACCCACACCTACACAAGGAACTATATTACAACACCATCCCTTATTTGTGAAACTCATTGCTGGAGATGGTTTTTAATTGTATTGTATTGTATTTAATGGATTTATAGGCCGCCCAATCCCTGAGGACTCCGGGCAGCTTACAGAAAGGAAGTAAATTATAAAAATAAAGAGTTTAAAAAAACCCAAAAGAGACAGATTAAAACCTCATCTTGCACCCAATCTGAGTCCCCTCAGGGAAAAGGGCGGCCTATAAATGTTAATAAACTCTAAACTCTAAAAATCTGGTCGGGGATGGACTTCAGTCATGAGGTCAACAGCCCCAGGCCTGCCGGAATAGCCAGGTTTTGATAGCCTTTCGGAAGGCCATGAGAGTGGGTAGGGTCCGGATCTCTGGGGGTAGTTCATTCCATAGGGTCAGAGCGGCTACAGAGAAGGCCCTCCTCCGGGGAGCCGCCAACCGACATTGCCTGGCTGACGGCACCTGAAGGAGACCCACCCTGTGCGATCTTATCGGCCGTTGAGAGGTATGTGGCAGTAGGCGGTCTCGCAGGTATCCAGGTCCTAAGCCATGTAGGGCTTTAAAGGTGATAACCAGCACCTTGAATTGCGTTCGGAGACCAATAGGAAGCAGTGCAGCTCGCGGAGGATAGGTGTAACGTGGGTGTATCTTGGTACACCCAATATCGCTCGCACGGCTGCGTTCTGGACTAATTGTAGTCTCCAAACACTCTTCAGGGGCAGCCCCATGTAATCAGGGAGCAGGCGTGACAACATTTTCTGATGAAGCCAGTTGTGATTCGCAGCGGCTTCAACCATCCAGGCACCCATTACTTTGAAGAATATAGCCGTGTTTAGCGGATCCCACTGAGCCACGAATGATGATCTGAGTTTGTCTTCACACAGTGTGTGTGTGTGTGTGTGTGTGAATCCAGCCAGCCGCCTTCCAACAAACCGTAGCTTAGCATTGGCGAGCGGGTTTTGTTGCAAACCCAACTTCCGCCTCTAGGATTGACCATTTGCCCCTCCATCAGATGCCAACGGTTGGTTTGACGTTGAGCGGCCCATCCTCTTCCTCTAGAAAGGCGTTTGAATCGTGGTTCGCCAAATCACGAGCGGTGGTTTGCTAAATCACAAGCAGTGGTTTGCTAAATCAGGAACCGTGGTTTGCTAAATCACGAGCGGTGGTTTGCTAAATCAGGAACCGTGGTTTGCTAAATCAAGAACCATGGTTTGCTAAATCAGGAACCTTGGTTTGCTAAATCATGAACCGTGGTTTGCTAAATCATGAACCGTGGTTTGCTAAATCATGAGCGGTGGTTTGCTAAATCACGAGCAGTGGTTTGCTAAATCAGGAACCGTGGTTTGCTAAATCAGGAACCGTGGTTTGCTAAATCAGGAACCGTGGTTTGCTAAATCAGGAACCGTGGTTTGCTAAATCAAGAACCATGGTTTGCTAAATCACGAGCGGTGGTTTGCTAAATCACGAGCAGTGGTTTGCTAAATCATGAACCGTGGTTTGCTAAATCAGGAACCGTGGTTTGCTAAATCACGAGTGGTGGTTTGCTAAATCACGAGTGGTGGTTTGCTAAATCACGAGTGGTGGTTTGCTAAATCACGAGCGGTGGTTTGCTAAATCACAAATTGTGGTTTGCTAAATCAAGAACCGTGGTTTGCTAAATCACAAATTGTGGTTTGCTAAATCACGAACCGTGGTTTGCTAAATCACGAGCGGTGGTTTGCTAAATCACAAACTGGTTTGCTAAATCACGAGCAGTGGTTTGCTAAATCACGAACCGTGGTTCGCTAAATCACAAACTGTGGCTTGCTAAAGAGATTGCAAGAGAACGGTGTCCCTGGAGTCAATGGAACGTGGAGCAAACTGCCAAGAAGGAAGTAATAGAAAATACCAAGTTCAGTAGAAGGAAAATAAATCAATAAAGCAAATAAGAGATAAGCACATCCCCCCCCCCACTGAATGGGGTCCAGCAGGGTCTTTGCAACCCCTGGCAAAGAGTTGGGGGGAAAAAGCTGGCTTGCTTTGCTTAGACTGGGGAGTGGGGAGGGGGAAAGAGAGAGAGCCCTCCCCTCTCCCCAGCATCTTCCAGCCCACTTCCTCCTTTTTAGAGATGCTCCCTCGCCATTCCAACATGTGGAAGCCGCGGTGCCCGCATGGCATGGAGCGAGCGGCTGGCACGTCCAAAATGGCTGCGGAGCCGGCCATCGCCAAGCCCACCAGCTGCCAGACAAGCCGGGGGCATCCCCCCACCCCTCCTTCCTTGAGCAGCCGTTCTCCACCAGGGTGAAATTAAATGTGGGGGGGGGAATGCAAGCGAGGCTGTCCCCCGCTCACTCCAGGGCCGGGATCGTGGGGTGGGGGGCGTCCTATAGAACGGACGGCTGCAAAGGCTGGAGTGGGTGGGCTTTAATTCAACTGAAGCGGTTTTGAATTGAACCCAAATCCAGCCGAGATCCCGTTTTTTTAATCCCAGTTTCCCCAGGAACTCCCTGAGCCACCCCCCCCCATTCCTTCCCACGCTATGCTTTGCGGCAGATAAACTTGTTTTTGAACCCTGGGGGGGTGGGGGCTGGGACTCCCCCCCCCCCAAAAAAAGAGTCACCTTGCATCTTTTTATGGCGAGTCCTCAACTTACGGCCACAAGGGAGCCTGAGCTTCCCGTTCCTAAGCGAGAGTGGGGCGAGTTTCTCCCCCCGCTCTGCGACCTTCCCCGCCGCAGTCGTTTCAGGGAATCGCCACCGTTGTTAAGTTAGTAGCACAGGGGAAGGAGAGAAGAGAAAGGAGAGGAGGAAGGAAGGAGAGAAGAAAGGGGGGGAGGAAGGAGGGAAGGAAGGAGAGAAGAAAGGAAGGAAAGGGAGGAGGAAGTGAAGGAGGGAAGGAAGGAGGGAGGGAAGGAAGGGAGGGAAGGAGAGAAGAAAGGAGGGAAGGAAGGAGGAAAGGAAGGAGAGAAGGAGAGAAGAAAGGAGGGAAGGAAGGAGGAAAGGAAGGAGAGAAGGAGAGAAGAAAGGAGGGAAGGAAGGAGAGAAGGAGAGAAGAAAGGAAGGAAAGGGAGGAGGAAGTGAAGGAGGGAAGGAAGGAGGGAGGGAAGCAGGGAGGGAAGGAAGGAGGGAGGGAAGGAGAGAAGAAAGGAGGGAAGGAAGGAGAGAAGGAGAGAAGATAGGAGGGAAGGAAGGAGGGAAGGAAGGAAGAAGAAGTAGGATTGTTGTAAAATAAGATGGGTCTATGGGATGGTAAGAAAGCAATTTCAATTATATTGTCAATTGTAGGGGAGAAAAATTGTTACAAATACATATTATTAATAACAGTTATGAGATCATATAATTGTGAATGTATATATGAGAAATAAAAAAAAGTTAGCACAGTCGTTAAGTGAATCCGGGGTTGCAAAAGCAGATCATGTGGGAGACATACCTCTGCGACCGTCATAAGTACATGCCAGTTGCCAAGCCTCTGAATTTTGATCACGTGACCAGTGGGATGCCATAGTCACCCGTGCGATCAATGGTCCTTTTTTTGGGAGGGGGGCTGTTGTAACTTCAGTCGCTAAACGGAACGGCCGCAAGTCGAGGCTACCTGTGCTGAACTAAACCGGGAGCTTTTATGAGTTCTAATCTTCCCTGAGGTGTGAAAGCCAGCTGGGTGGTTTGGGGGGCCAATCCCTCTCTCCAGCCTACCTCGCAAGGTTGTTGGGAAGAGGTTATGAGGAATTGTTCCTCGCAGTATATAAAAGCAGGGCAAGAATTCAATTCTGGGCGCACAAACACACACACACACACCGAGTCCTTATGTGTGCTGCTTCATTGTAATTGTGGTAGGGCCTGTTCCTGGGCGGGATGAGCGAAGATCTTTGGATGTTGGCGGTGTGGGTGTGTTCTGTTAAGAAACAGCCTGTTGTGCCTTAAAAATGGCTTCTACTGTACTGATGTAAAATGGCTTCTACTGTAATCCCACCAGGATCAAGCCAAATGTGAAGGCCATCCCAGCAACCCAGGGTAAGCGAGCATTGAGGTAGAGAAATGCAGCCATGACAGCTGGCGATGGGTGATTACAACTAGGCAGCCCTGCTCTCACCCTTAAGAGGGATTTCCTGGAGAGATCTAATTTCTACTCCATCAGCAGCATAGCAGCTCACTTGGGGCACCTTCTACTCCAAGCAACCTTACAGGGTTGTTGTGAAGGAATATAGGATGGCGGAGGATGTATGTGTTGTGGTCCGCCGCCGGCCTACGGAACTGGCAGCAGATTCGGACAGTGAGGAGGGTTGGGGAGGAACCTGGGCCAGTCTTGGAGTCTGGGGAAGGCTCAGATGAGGGCTCTGCGTCGGAGGCAGAGAGGGGGCCAGGGCCGTCTGACAGTTATCAGCTGCCTTCAGAGTCAGACATCAGCGAGGCAGAGGAACAGCTGGAGCCTGTTCCCAGTGGGCGCATACGCAGAGCTGCCAGAAGGCAAGAACAGTTAAGACAAAAGGGGCAACTCGGGAGTAAGACTTGGAGATGAGTGGCCCCTCCCATAAGACATAAAGGAGGAGTAAAGGCACGTGAGTTTTGGCAGGAAGCAACTTGGTTCATTTTGGTCGGTTTAAACTCTGAAGCTCCGTTTTGACTCTGTGCTCCACGTGGCCTTGCAAAGCCAATTGGCAATTCGGTCTCTGGCAGCGTTTCAAGGGAGATAAAGGTGGGTGCTTATCAGCCTTACCCTGAAAGACTTTGGCAGACTTCTGTTGAACTCTTTACAAACTATTTGTGACTCATTACGGGCTGTGAATGACCATAATTCACAGCCGGTGAAATAAAAAGAGGGTTTGGGGGACTAAGCGTGTGGTTTTTACTGAAGAATACCTAAGCAGGTTCCTTCATCCTTCCGTAGTAGCACATATTTTATAAGGTTTATATCTCTCTCTCTATAAAAACGAGCGTGTGTGTGTTCCAGCATAACTCGGGAACGCCTCGAACAATTTCAACCACGCTTGGTACACAGATGATTTATTCTCCGGAAGCAAATACTGTGGGGGGGTAAGACACCCCAACACCCCTCGGTGTGTGTGTGTGTGTTCTGTTAAGATACAGCCTGTTGTGCCTTAAAATGGCTTCTACTGTACTGGTGTAAAATGGCTTCTACTGTACAGCGCAGTGGAGTGGCCATGGTAACGGCTTCACAGTACTCCACAAGGGGGCTCCCTCTGGTAAGGGGGAAAATCCAACATTTGGTCCGGCAATATTTTTGAGGACAAATGTATAGATTAGGATAAATAATTACCTGGGCAATGCCGGATTATCAGATAATTGGGAATAAAAGTTTTCAATAACCAGCTGAACTCCTCCCTTCTGTTAATATTAGCCTTCTCTTCTCTTAGGGGGCATGTCGATGCCAAGGCTGAGATGGGTCCAGCATCTCCCCATCGCTTCCTGCGTCTTGATGCTTCTACTCGGTGTCTTCTGGGTGACCGGCATCGGAGAATATTTGGTCTTATCACCCAGTTTGCTAAGCAGCCCTTTGCAAGGTTAATTTGCATCTTCGAAACTTCTCTTGTATTAAGATGACTTTCCTCACTCCTTGAATTACTGTATTTTTCGGAGTATAAGACGCACCTTTTCCCCCCTAAAAGAGGGTGAAAATTTGGGTGCATCTTATACACCAAATGAATCCTGATTGATTGACTTAATTAACCACAATTTCAGGGGCCAGGAGCACCTCAAATGGGCTGTGATAAATAGCATAATTATCTTGGAGGCCTATTAAATAGGGGCGCGGTGGCTCAGGGGCTAAGATGCTGAGCTTGTCCCTCAGAAAGGTCGGCCGTCCGGCGGTTCGAATCCCTAGCGCTATGTAACCGAGTGAGCACCCGTGGCTTGTCCCAGCTTCTGCAGTTCGAAAGCACGTAAAAAATGCAAGTAGGAAAATAGGAACCACCTTTGGTGGGAAGGGAACAGCGTTCCGTGCGCCTTCGGCGTTGAGTCATGCCGGCCACATGACCACGGAGATGTCTTCGGACAGCGCTGGCTCTTCGGCTTTGGAACAGAGATGAGCACTGCCCCCTAGAGTCGGGAACGACGAGCACATATGTGGAAGGGGAACCTTTACCTTACTTTACCTTAAATAACATAAACATGAGCATTTAACCGCACGAAGTCTCTTCTCTTGCAGCCTTCCGCCTGGTGACTTACTGCCTGGCGCATGCCAACGGCCCCCTCCTGGCGGCCAGCTTGTTCTTCTTCCCACTGCTAAGCTGGCACCTCGAGCTGCACCAAGGAGTTCTTGGCTACATCCGGAGCAGCACGGTCTCCGCTGCGCTCACAGCCCTGGTCTACGTCTTCCTGGCCAAACCCTGGGGAGCTGAACCCCAGGCCACTGTCAGCGGCTACCTCCCAGTCCACCTGGCTCTGTTGGGCTGCCACGGAAAACGCTCGGCGGGGTGGCCGTCCGTGGCTCTGCTGGCTGGATTGCTGTTCGGCCTGGGGGAGATCCTGTCCCCGCGTTCTCCCTTCCTCCTGAACGTCTCTGGGTTGCTCACAGGAGTGCTAGCCTGTATCCTTTCCAGACAGGGGGGACTCCGAGGGTGGGTTGGGGGATGAGAAGGGGGCCCCAAATCATTGGCAGCTCTCCCAGGTTTTTGTTCTGACCGAGGCTTCCCAAGAGCACGAAGCAAATTCCTGGTCCCGACAAAACCCCTTTTATTAAAGGAATGTGAATTCCTCTCCTTCACATTCAGCCAAGGCCTGGCAAACAGTCTTTCAAAGGAGTATTTATGACCACAGACCTTATCTAGCTTGGAAAGCTGCCAGGTCAATATTTTCCCAAATGAGGCGCTGTGCAAGGAAAGGCTGGGCACAGAGTCTCTGAGATTCACGGACAGATCTTCACACTCCTGAAACAAATGAACGAACAAACAAATTGTTTCCTGCAAAAGCCCCCTGCCCTTTCTCTCCTCTTTTATTTTATTGATGGTTCTGTTCTGACCGAGGCTTCCTAAGAGCATAAAGCAAGCCCCTTGTCCCGACAAAACCCCCTTTTATTAATTGGCTGTGAATTCTGCTCATTCCCATCTGGCAAAGTCTTTCAAGGGAGGATTTACAGTCACAGACCTTATCTGGCTTGGAGAGCTGCCAGGCCGAGATCTGCAGAACTTGGCAAGGAGTCTCAGAGAGTCACAAACCAATGAAGCGAACTAATAGCCTCCTGTAAGCTCCACTCCCCTTTCGCTCCTCTTTTATTCCCTCTGGGAGGGGCCATTCACCGTCCACCCATGGCCTTCCTCCCAAGTCGACCCCTGTTCTTTAGCTGTTCCCTTCGTCTGGTAACTCTGTGCATGCACACGTTGGGAACAGGCTCCAGCTGTTCTTCTGCCTCACTGACGTCTGACTCTGAAGGCAGCTGATAACTGTCAGACGGCCCTGGCCCCCTCTCTGCCTCCGACACAGAGCCCTCATCTGAGCCTTCCCCAGACTCCAGGACTGGCCCAGGTTCCTCCCCAACCCTCCTCACTGTCTGAATCTGCTGCCAGCTCCACCGATGTGCCACAACAGTTTAAAAAAAGATTTGTTGGTGATTTTTTGGGGGGTAAAGGAGGGGAAAATTAGACTAGAGGACCTCAAGGGTCCCTTTCGGCTTCTGCGATTGTCCTTAATGCCCCAGACTGCACTGGGACATTGTCCAAGAGGCGCCTGGCAAGGCTGCGAAAAAGGATCCCAGGCTGGAATCGCCTCAGAAGGGCTTTCGCTCACTCGATCAGGCCCTTCGTCTCAACTACGGACGAACAGGAAAGGTATTTTGGCATGACGTCAGTTTCACTTTCTGGGGCTGCAGAACTACAACTCCCAACACCCCTTGCGGTCCACCTTGCCAGCTAGGGAGTCGAGGGACCGTAGTTCGATGTGGTCACCATCCTAAGCTCCCCAGTTCACAATCTTAATTGTTCTGACTGAGGCTTCCCGAGAGCCTGAAGCAAACTCTCTTGTCCTGACAAAAACCCTTTTTATTAATTGACTGTGAATTCTGCTCATTCACATCCAGCAAAGTCTTTCGAGGGAGGATTTACAGTCACAGACCTTATCTGGCTTGGAGAGCTGCCAGGAGGAGATCTGCAGAACTTGGCAAGGAGTCTGAGAGAGTCACAAACCAATGAAGCGAACAAATTGTCTCCTGCAAACTCCACTCCCCTTTCGCTCCTCTTTTATTTCCTCTGGGAGGGGCCATTCACCGTCCACCTGTGGCCTTCCTTCCTTACTCGACCCGTTCTTTAGCTGTTCCCTTCGTCTGGCAGCTCTGTGCATGCATACACTGGGAACAGGCTCCAGTTGTTCTTCTGCCTCACTGATGTCCGACTCTGAAGGCAGTTGATAACTGGCATATGGCCCTGCCCCCCCCCCCCGCCTCCGACACAGAGCCCTCCTCAGAGCCTTCCCCAGACTCCAAAACTGGCCCAGGTTCCTCCCCAACCTCCCCACTGTCCGAATCTGCTGCCAGCTTCACTGGCCGCTGGCAAGCC
This sequence comes from Thamnophis sirtalis, assembly GCF_051295495.1. Lineage (NCBI taxonomy): Eukaryota > Metazoa > Chordata > Lepidosauria > Squamata > Natricidae > Thamnophis > Thamnophis sirtalis. The sequence continues at coordinate 53,827,662 of NW_028261382.1, read as the reverse complement.
ACAACATTAATAGACAATTGTTCCAATCTGACTCATTTCGACCCCCTTGTCTGTTTTCGTCTCTCCTGTCTTCCAGAATTCCTGCGCAGGAGATTTTGCCACCCGACCTGGCAGGGATGGTGGCCATCCAGATCCCGCCCCCTCCTCCATCTTGGAGTGATGAAAGGACCGCCCAGGAGTCCCAGCTGCCGTTTCCTCCGACGTCCCAGCGCCCCTTCTCAGATCCCGGCGAGGCTTTGGCCAGCCCTTACTTCTCTCTCCCGGATTTCCCGACGGAGGAAGAGCTACTCCAAGCGGGAATCCGGGCTTCTCTTCAAGACAGGAACGAAGAAGTGAAGCTGCTCAAATCTTCCGTCTCTTCCCTCCGGTAAGGAATCGGGTGAGCAGAGCCGAGTAGAACCTCCAGCTGTTAAGAGCAGTGTTATCTGCGATCGCAAGATTCTGGAGAACGAACGAGGAGGCGGCTTCTGCCTCCTTGAATTTGGATCAGGTGACCCCGGGGAATCCTGCAACGGTCATACGGGTGGAAAACGGGCCCAAGTCATTTCCCCCGCCCCCCCCAGTGCTGTCGTAACTTCCAACGGACACTAAAATGAACTGTTGCAAGTCGAGGTCTAACGTATATTTATAGTTTATACAGCACAGAGTTTATGGAGGTTCTCAGTCATCCCAGGTCACGTTTGTCCCGAGGGTGCAAAGAGGCAACTGGAATTCCTTGTTTTTTTCTTGGAAGAGGTTTCGCTTCTCGTCCAAGAAGCTTCTTCAACTCTGAAGAAGATCTGAACTGAGGAACTGAAGAAGCTTCTTGGATGAGGAGCGAAACCTCTTCCAAAAAAACCCCCAGGAAGTCCAGTTGCATCCTGGGGAAAAATAAAATCAGCGTTGGGATGCAGGCAGATGTGAGGACCCGGATTGTTGTTGAGGGCGATATGCTGACTCTGTAACCCGCTTAGAGAGGGCTGAAAGCCCTATGAAGCGGTATATATAGAGCATTCGGAGACTTCAGCTCGTCCAGAACGCAGCCGCGCGAGCGATTGTGGGTGCACCTCGGTTCACCCACGTAACACCTATCCTCCGCGAGCTGCACTGGCTGCCTATTGGTCTTCGGATACGCTTCAAGGCGCTAGTCGTCACTTATAAAGCCCTTCATGGTATTGGACCTGGGTACTTGAGAGACCGCCTGCTGCCAATTACCTCCAATAGACCGATCAGATCCCACAGATTAGGCCTCCTCCGAATTCCATCCGCCGGCCAGTGTCGACTGGCGACTACCCGGAGGAGAGCCTTCTCTGTGGCTGCTCCGACCCTCTGGAACGAGCTCCCTGTGGAGATTCGAACCTTCACCACCCTCCAAGCCTTCCGCAAAGCCCTTAAAACCTGGCTGTTCCGACAGGCCTGGGGCTAAAGAGCTTTTGCCCCCCTCCTCGAATGGTATGACTGTTGTGTGCTTTTAAATTGTGTATTGTTATGTTCGTCTTTTTATTCCCTGTCTGTACCCCCTTCCCTGACTTGAATTGTGAGCCGCCCTGAGTCCCCTTCGGGGAAAAGGGCGGCATATAAATGTAATAAATCCAAATCCAATCCAAATCCAAATATAAGTCTAACTGCTATTACTATTGCTATTGCTATTGTTTTACTCTGGCAAGATTCTGTCTGCCGGTAAACAACAATAAAGAAACTACAGTAGTAACACCCCCCCCCAATGGTTCTTGTTTCGTGGGCCTGACCGTCGGGCCTCTGACACCAATGCTGCCTTCTTCTCTTCGCCCTCTTCCCAGGCTCCAGCAGCTGCAGAAGATGGGCTTCGCCACGGAAGAGGCCGTGATCGCTCTGGCCGCCACCGGCCACGTGGAAGGCGCTGTCTCTCTACTGATCGGAGGCCACGTGGGGGACCAAGCCGTGGTGATGGCCGAGACCCGCTCGGCGCCGCCTCAGTCAATCCCCAACCCATGAGATGGCATTTGGGAAGGACGTCGGCCATACCGGGGAGAAACGGAGCGGCCACGAATGCCACGAGACAGAGGGATGCGTTGCAGAATCGAAGCCGGGTTTGCAAGAGGACGGAAAGCCCGCGGATCTGGCTTCAGACTCTCTGGGGGGGTGACGTGGGTTCACCTGGGCCTACCTGGATTGCTAGAAGGCAGCGAGGAGTTGAGGGCCGGGAGGGGCAGAAGGCAGCCCCAGAAGATGCTTTTCCAGAGCAGAGTCGTGATTTGTCTGCTTGTAACAATTCCTTTTTCCACTCTGGACATGAAGAAACGGAGCGAAACATAAAATAAAAATAAAATAAAAGTTGCATAGCAGAAGCAACGGAACGACAGGGACCCAATTCAGTTTTTGTCAAGCGTACCCACCAGTGGCGGGTTTCAAAAATTGTTCGAACCTACTCTGTGGGTGTGGCCTCCTTTGTGGGAGTGGCTTGCCGCCCATGTGACCTGATGGGAGTGGCTTGCTGCCCCCATGTGACCGGATATGAAGATGCCGACGACACTTGTCAGAACCACCTTAAATCACCTCCCACACAGCACTGGCGTGCATAAGAATATGATGCAAACTTGTTTTTTAAAAGGCATCTTTGGTTTGCGTTAAAACAACTTCAACACACCCAATGTTGTGATTGCACCACAAACGCAGTAGTCATCCTTACCTTCCACAGAGGCACTGAGTTTTATAAATAGGAGCATGATAGTGTAGAATAATCCTATCCAAGGACCAGTGGTGGGTTTAAAAAAATGTTTGGAACCTCTTCTGTAGGTGTGGCCTGCTTTCCGGGTCCACTGGTGGAACCTCTTCTAACCGGTTCAGTAGATTTGACGAACCGGTTCTACCGAATAGGTGCGAACTGGTAGGAACCCACCTCTGGTACCCACCCCACTTTATACCCCAATTTTTAAACCAGGGGCCAGTTGACAAAGTTGGGGTGTAAGAAATGAGCCCGCGGGATCCCAAGGGAAGCCTCCAGGAAAACATTCCCCCGTGTTAGGTGCGCGAGGATACCATTATTGTTTTAAAAATAAAAACACAGATCCAGCGGATAGAGGCACAAAGGCCAGTCTTTAAAACAGAAGAAAAAAATATATATATTTTCCCCCCCTCCTCGAAATTGTGGACCGATGCTGGAAAGGGCAAGCCAGCCATCCTCGCCTTCGCCACCGTCCCTCCCGCCCCGACGAATCTTCCCCCCAAAAAAATTAAATCACAAAAGGAAGACCGTTAACGAGAAATACACAAATCCGAAAAAGTTGGTGTCCTCCATAAAGACTCCCATCTTAATCCCATGTAAGCTTTGCGCGGATTCTGGTTTCTTTGCCCCAGAGTTTGGGCAACCATCAGCCGGTTTATCCACCAAGTGCCACAAAACGCTTTCTCAGCTGACTCCGGGAGCACTTTTGCAATCTCTGTAGGGCAGCGATGACAAACCTTCCCGGCAACGAGTGTCGAAAAGAGAGCGCGCACATGTGCACGGTTTTTTCTGGGCCGCAGCCTGCAAGAGGGGCTGCCCAGGTTTCGCACCCGTGTGCTGGGAAATGAACTTCTAGTTTCCAGCGCGCATAGGCACACTGGCCAGTTAAGTTTTCCAGTTACTGGTGCACATGCTTGCACGACAATCAGCTGGCCGACACGGATGCACACACTGGAAAAAGGGAAGATTGGCTCCTCCAGCACTGCCCAGCTGCGCACGAAGGCCAGCTGATTGTCCCGTACGCATGCGCGCCAGAAATCTGGAAGAGAATGGGCGACGCCATGCGGGCCATTGGTTTGCCATCAACAGACCTAGAAGGGACAAGCAGAGAGGCTCCAATTCTGCTAAGCTGCTCTCTCTCTCTCTCTCACTGTCTCTCTCTCTCTCCCTCCGTCTCTCTCTCTCTGTCTCTCTCTCACACTGTCTCTCTCCCTCCATCTCTTTCTCTCTCTCATACACACACACTGTCTCTCTCCCTCCCTCCCTCCATCTCTTTCTCTCTCACACACACACTGTCTCTCTCTCGCTCTCTCTCCCTTCATCTCTCTCTCTGTCTCTCACTGTCTCTCCCTCCGTCTCTTTCTCTCTGTCTCTCTCTCTCTCCCTCCCTCCCTCCATCTCTTTCTCTCTCACACACACACAGTCTCTCTCTCTCTCTCCCTCCATCTCTCTGTCTCTCTCTCACTGTCTCTCTCCCTCCGTCTCTTTCTGTCTCTCTCTCTCTCCCTCCCTCCCTCCATCTCTTTCTCTCTCTCTCTCTCTCTCTCACACACACACACACAGTCTCTCTCTCGCTCTCTCTCCCTCCATCTCTCTCTCTGTCTCTGTCTCTCTCTCACACACACACTGTCTCTCTCTCTCTCTCCCTCCATCTCTCTCTCTGTCTCTCTCTCACTGTCTCTCTCTCTCTTCCTCCGTCTCTTTCTCTCTCTGTCTCTCTCTCTCTCCCTCCATCTCTTTCTCTCTCTCTCACACACACACTCTCTCTCTCACTCTCTCTCCCTCCACCTTTTTGTCTCTCTCACTCTCTCTCTCTCTCCCTCCATCTCTTTCTCTCTCTCTCTCTCTTTCTCTCCCTCCCTCCATCTCTTTCTCTCTCTCTCTCACACACACACTCTCTCGCTCTCTCTCCCTCCATCTCTCTCTCTCTCTCTGTCTCTCATTGTCTCTCTCTCTCTCTCCCTCCGTCTTTCTCTCTCTCTCTGTCTCTCTCTCACACTGTCTCTCTCTCCCTCCCTCCATATCTCTCTCTCTCTCACACACACACACACTGTCTCTCTCTCTCTCCCTCCATCTCTTTCTCTGTCTCTCTCACTGTCTCGCTGTCTGTCTGTCTGTCTGTCTCTCCCTTCCTCCCTCCCTCCCTCCCTCTCTCTCTCTGTGACCACATTGACTGAATTCCCTGTCCATCTCCCTGTCCATTTGCGGCATTTCTCAACCTTGGAAACTTTTTTTTAAACTGGACTTTTGACTCCCAGAATTCCCCAGCCCATCAAGTTCTTTAAAAAATTCCCACAATTGAGAAAAATATTGCTTTACAGAATACAGAATGGAAAAGGTTTTTTTTGGGGGGGGGGGGTTCTGGACCAAAAAGGGGGGGATCCATTTTTTTTAAAAAAGGTAAAATTGAGGTTTAAAGATTGAGGTTCAAAGAAAGGGAAACATCTGGGCATCCGGAGCCTCTGGACGTATTCCGGAGAGATGCCACCGCGCGGATGAGAAAGTGGCAAAAGGCTGGACATGTTGGGCCCGTCCTTGCCAAATTGCGGCCCAATCTGACCACAAGGAGGGGATCTCTGGCAAGTGACAGGCAAGCCGAGAAGCCCCCCCCCCCAATAAGCATAGACCCCATAACATCTTATTCCTATTTGTTCCATAGCAGGAACAACACCCCCTGTGTGAAAAGAAGAAATAAATACACAGGGTTTGTTAGCAGGGCCCAGCCTGGTCCATCAAACAGCCCCCCGTCTCCATCACCACCGGTCCAAGGCAGAGCGGGGAGGAGGAGGATGGAGCACGGTGCTCCCTCCACATCGGAGGTGCCTCCATCCAGATGTGGTCCTCTTCTTCGCCTGACGGTGGACACAGCCTCCTTCATTTCTTCCTCTCCTCTCCCTTCTGAGGAAGACGGTGCGAGCTCACACGGTAGGCCGCCGAGTACCCACTGCGCTTACTCCGATCGCCGCCGGGGACACCCGTAGTGGCCGGGTCAAGGCCGGATCCCAGGTCTGGTTCTGGCAACGGAGGAAGAAACGTCAGCAGAGCTTTTTAGCTGCAGGAACGACAAAATTCTAGGAAATTCTATACATGCCCTATATCCCTTTCTTACAGCTTTTGAGATATATGTGAAAATGCGCCGGAGAGGGTCTTGAGGTGTCCCTCTGGGTCTTTTCTCTCCCCCCAACCCAATTTTGGAAATGGCTTAACTCCAATGCCCCGCATCTTTCAAGAGCAACATCCTCCAATGGGTCATTAGAGCCGAGGTGGCGCAGTGGTTAAATGCAGCACTGCAGGCTACTGCTAGATCAGCAGTTCAGCGGTTCAAATCTCACCGGCTCAGGGTTGACTCAGCCTTCCATCCTTCCGAGGTGGGTAAAATGAGGACCCAGATTGTTGGGGGCGATATGCTGACTCTCTGTAAACCGCTTAGAGAGGCCTGAAAGCCCTATGAAGCGGTATATAAGTCTACTGCTATTTTGAATAATGGGTAATTTGTCAACATAAATCTTACATACATCCAGGGTTGCTGGATTGCAATATATAAAGTAAAGGTACAGGTTCCCCTAGCACATGTGTGCTAGTCGTTCCCAACTCTAGGGGGCGGTGCTCATCTCGGTTCCAAAGCCGAAGAGCCAGCGCTGTCCAAAGACGTCTCCGTGGTCATGTGGCCGGCATGGCTCAACGCCAAAGGCGCACGGAACGCTGTTCCCTTCCCACCAAAAGTGGTCCCTAATTTTCTACTTGCATTTTTTTTAACGTGCTTTCAAACTTCTAGGTTGGCAGAAGCTGGGACAAGTCACGGGGGCTCACTCCGTTATGCGGCGCTGGGGATTCAAACCGCTGAACTGCCGACCTTTCGGATCGACAAGGTCAGCGTCTTAGCCACCGAGCCACCGCTTTCCTTATTGCAATAGATATCATTGGATACGTGTGACGGGTGTTGCAACCCACTGTCTGTCTTTGTTTATATTTTGTATTTCTCAACTTTGTCTTCTTTAAGATGGGAGGACTTCAACTCCCAGAATCCCTTGGCCAGTTTTGACAGCTGGGGAATTCTGGGAGTTGACGTCTACTCGTCTTCCAAGTTGCAAAGACTGAAAAACGCTGGCTAGCTTCAGTTTTCCTAACCTGGTGTCCGTCCCTTCTCTCCCCCTCGCCCAAAAAATAAATCTTGGGCTGGTAACTTATTAATTATTCTTGGAAAAAATGATAAGGTATCAATTACACATTTAGCCTGAACACACAACTGAGGGGTCATTCCCAGCAAAGGATAACTAAGTCACAATCGGCAGGCTGAGAAATGGGGGGCCTGGGAAGGAGATTGATCCCATTAGATGTAAACTGAACCTCCATGTTCAGGAGAAATTGTGTTCCAGACAGGCCTGCTGTTGGAAGACGAGGAGCCGATTCGAGCGCCATTCCTGTGCATCTCCCTATCGTTTCCCGATTAACAGATGGGACACCTCCCTTACAAGTGTCTCTACCACTGTGTCTCCCGTACTCTCCGGGCGCAGTTGGAGAGCTACAATTCCCAGAAACTATCCAGCCAATTCGGCCTTTGGAATTACGAGAGCTGCAGACTCCATGAATAGCAATAGCAATAGCAATAGCAGTAGACTTATATACCGCTTCATAGGCCTTTCAGGCCTCTCTAAGCGGTTTACAGAGAGTCAGCATATTGCCCCCAACAATCTGGGTCCTCATTTTACCCACCTCGGAAGGATGGAAGGCTGAGTCAACCCTGAGCCGGTGAGATTTTGAACCGCTGACTGATCTAGCAGTAGCCTGCAGTGCTGCATTTAACCACTGCGCCACCTTGGCTCTTTACTTATCCCCCACAAAAAAAAAAAACACGTTAATTCCACCCCTGCTGAGTGGGCGCAAGCTGTATTTTTCTCTGCATGCATGCTAGTCGGAGATGCCACCGAGCGGGTGCAATGGATCCCGACGAGAATTTGGGATTCTACAGCTCCCGGCAATCCGAATCACATTTGTTTCGTTACCGCGGAGGTGGAATCTTCCGATTCCTCTCCAAACCTGCAGCCAGAGGCTGTATCCATCCCCCCTCCCACCAGCAGGGGGGTCAAGGCAGGCCAAACCATGCTAGGATTTTAAACAAAAGTGTGTTCAGGAAGGTGGTGGACACAACAGGAAAATGCTGGCTGTTGCAGAGAGGGCATGCATGCAACGTTTTGGAGTGGAGGTAATAGACGGAAATCCCACGGCAGCTTCCGGGGTGACATCCTGGCGTCTGGCGAATAATGCACCATGCATTGGAAGAACAGGAAGGGGGGAGGCAGGGCCCTCGCATTGCGCATTACCTGGCCAGATGATAGCTTCCAGCAAGGTGACTCTCCTAACCAGGAGCTCCAGCTGGGCTTGCTGTTCTAGGAAACTTGGCAAGCTAATGGCCTGGGCGGGGAAGGGAGAAGAGCAGAGTGGAAATTGATTGCCCCACCCAGAGGGAACAAGAAGGGGAAGGGGGGGGGGAGTCCTGAGCAGGGTCCTCTGGAAAGATGGCACTGGGAGGGTGAGTATGGGGCAGAAGGTCTTCCTTGTGGGGCAGAGAGAAAAGGCACCTAGGGATTTCTCCTATATATGGAACCTGTGGGAAAGGAAGGTTCCACGTTTGCTTATCAAAAGCCACCTGGGAATATTGTAAATCAGGGGTGGGGAACTTTTATGATTTGTGGACTTCAACTCCCAGAATTCTGCCTCATTGCAGGCTCTGGAATTCTGGGGAGTCCTCTGGTCATAAAAAGGGCCATTGTTCCCCCCACCTCTGAAGTAGCATAGCCTTTATTGTCATTGTACTTCATGTATACAACGGAATTGGTTAAAAGGTAATCTTATTCAGCCTTGGCTAACGCAACCAATCCTATATGCATTCCAGTTGCCAAGTGCCTGGATCACAATTGCACACCTGCGGGAATGCCGCAACGGTTGTAAGCGTGAGGAACAGCTGTAAGTCACGTTTTGCGATGTTGTTGGAACTCAGAGTGGTCATTAAGCAAATGGATGTAAGAAGAAGACTACTAGGATGAAATATAAAGACTGCTTTCTGCATTTTAAAAAAACCACATTCCATTTAGTGACAAAGTGCAGCGGTGCCTTTTTTTAGTGACATTGTCTACAGCCTTCTTAGTGATGCGTTGGCCTAGAGGTGGCGCTCTCCCCTCACAATCAGGAGGCTGTGAGCTCGATCCTAGGCGGAGGAGGATTATTCTCTCTCTAGGCCACTGAGAATATATCTGTTGATTATAACTCATACTGGCAACAGGGAAGGGCATCTGGCCAGTAAAACCTCAGTTCTATTCCATTGCCCAGCCTCCACCACACAAGGGGTTATTGGGTTGTTATTTGTTAAGCATTTTTACCAGCCTTCTTAGTGATGTGGTGGCCTAGAGGTGGCGCTCTCCCCTCACAATCAGGAGGCTGTGAGCTCAATCCTAGGCGGAGGGAGATAATTCTCTCTCTAGGCACACTGAGAATATATCTGCTGATTATAACTCCATACTGGCAACAGGGAAGGGCATCTGGCCAGTAAAAACTCAGTTCTATTCCGTTGCCCAGCCTCCACCACACAAGGGGTTATGGGGTTGGTTACTTTGTTAAGCATTTTTACAGCCTTCTTAGTGATGTGCTGGCCTAGAGGTGGCGCTCTCCCCTCACAATCAGGAGGCTGTGAGCTCGATCCTAGGCGGAGGGAGATAATTCTCTCTCTAGGCACACTGAGAATATATCTGCTGATTATAACTCCATACTGGCAACAGGGAAGGGCATCTGGCCAGTAAAAACTCAGTTTCTATTCCGTTGCCCGTCTCCAACACACAAGGGGTTATGGGGTTGTTACTTTGTTAAGCATTTTTACAGCCTTCTTAGTGATGTGCTGGCCTAGAGGTGCGCTCTCCCCTCACAATCAGGAGGCTGTGAGCTCGATCCTAGGCAGAGGGAGATTATTCTCTCTCTAGGCACACTGAGAATATATCTGCTGATTATAACTCCATACTGGCAACAGGGAAGGGCATCTGGCCAGTAAAAACTCAGTTCTATTCCGTTGCCCGTCTCCAACACACAAGGGGTTATGGGGTTGTTACTTTGTTAAGCATTTTTACAGCCTTCTTAGTGATGTGCTGGCCTAGAGGTGGCGCTCTCCCCTCACAATCAGGAGGCTGTGAGCTCGATCCTAGGCGGAGGGAGATAATTCTCTCTCTGGCACACTGAGAATATATCTGCTGAATATAACTCCATACTGGCAACAGGGAAGGGCATCTGGCCAGTAAAAACTCAATTCTATTCGTTGCCCAGCCTCCACCACACAAGGGGTTATGGGGTTGTTACTTTGTTAAGCATTTTTACAGCCTTCTTAGTGATGTGCTGGCCTAGAGGTGGCGCTCTCCCCTCACAATCAGAAGGCTGTGAGCTTGATCCTAGGCGGAGGGAGATTATTCTCTCTCTAGGCACACTGAGAATATATCTGCTGATTATAACTCCATACTGGCAACAGGGAAGGGCATCTGGCCAGTAAAAACTCAGTTCTATTCTGTTGCCCAGCCTCCACCACACAAGGGGTTATGGGGTTGTTACTTTGTTAAGCATTTTTACAGCCTTCTTAGTGATGTGCTGGCCTAGAGGTGGCGCTCTCCCCTCACAATCAGGAGGCTGTGAGCTCGATCCTAGGCGGAGGGAGATAATTCTCTCTCTGGGCACACTGAGAATATATCTGCTGATATAACTCCATACTGGCAACAGGGAAGGGCATCTGGCCAGTAAAAACTCAATTCTATTCCGTTGCCCAGCCTCCACCACACAAGGGGTTATGGGGTTGTTACTTTGTTAAGCATTTTTACAGCCTTCTTAGTGATGTGCTTGGCCTAGAGGTGGCGCTCTCCCCTCACAATCAGAAGGCTGTGAGCTCGATCCTAGGCGGAGGGAGATTATTCTCTCTCTAGGCACACTGAGAATATATCTGCTGATTATAACTCCATACTGGCAACAGGGAAGGGCATCTGGCCAGTAAAAACTCAGTTCTATTCCGTTGCCCAGCCTCCACCACACAAGGGGTTATGGGGTTGTTACTTTGTTAAGCATTTTTTTTTACTACCCGGTTCGGTCGAACCGGCCCAAACCGGTAGCATTTCCCCCGCCCCTGCCCTGACCCCAGATCTGATCTTTGACCTATCCTACCCTTGGAGATCTACAAAAGGGCCTTGAATATCTGTGCCCCTTTTCCTGAATTCCTGAGATCTTCCGAATACAACTTCTTAAACTTCTGGATTCTCATTTACAATCACCATTTCTGAATGTTCCTTTAAAGCAAGCATGGGCAGATCTGGAATAAGGATCCTGGGGGAAAATTTTTTTGGCACCCAGGAAGGTATGAATAAAAGACTTTAAAAATAAAAGGCTGAGTATGTCGAATCAATTAGTGTCACAGTCCCTGCACCCTTAAAACCCCACACTTTGACGAGGCCGATTCTTGAGGTCTCGTCACTCTCTGGATCTGGATCCAGCTTCTCCCAGCTGCTCCCTGAAAAATCCACACAGCATCCGTCACCGAGATGTTGTAAAGAAAATAAAAGATGTTCCTTTCTTTTCTCACCAGGGGGAGCCCTCTGAATGCTAATGGGCCAAAATCCCAGTCAAGAGCTTAGGTACCTATTAAGCAGCCTCTGAGAAGGAAGGAAGGAAGGAAGGAAGGAAGGAAGGAAGGAAGGAAGGAAAGGAAGGAAGGAAGGAAGGAAGGAAGGAAGGAAGGAAGGAAGGAAGGAAGGAAGGAAGGAAGGAGAAAATAGGATGGGAGGGAGGGAGGAAGGAAAGAGAAAATAGGATGAATGGGAAGGGAAGGTGGGAGGGAGAGAGGGATGGATGGACGGGCAGAGGAAAAGGAGGAGGGAAGGGGGAGCATGAGAAAGGAGGGGGGAAGGAAGGAAAGGAGGGAGGGAGGGAAGGAAAGGAAGGAAGGTAAAGAGGAGCACGATAGAGGAAGAAGGAAGAAAAGAACAGGGAGGAAGGGAGGGAAGGGAGCTAAAGAGCACGATAAAGAGGAAGAAGGAAAGAAGGAAAAGAGGAGCATGGGAAAGGAAGGAAGGAACATGGAGGGAGGGAAGGTAAAGAGCACGATAAAGAGGAAGAAGGAAGGAAGGAAGGAAGGAACAGGGAGGGAGGAAAGGTAAAGAGCATGATAAAGAGGAAGAAAGGAGGGAGGGGGGAGCATGAGAAAGGGGAAAGGGAGGGAGGGAGGGAAGGAAGGAAGATATAAAGAGGAGCACGATACAAAGGAAGGAAGAAAAGAACAAGGAGGAAGGGAGGGAAGGAAGGAAGGTAAAGAGCATGAAAAAGGCAGAAAGGAGGAAGGAAAGAGCAGGGAGGGAGGAAAGAGGGATGAAGGGAGAGAAGGAAGGAAGGTAAAAGGGAGCACGATAAAGAGAAAGGAAGGAGAGAAAAAAAGGGAGAAGGAAGAAAGGAACCAGACCATCTGGCCAGAGTGGGGATATCCCCCTTTTAATATGCACCAAATCCAGCTGCCCCCCTCCCCAAACACAGAGAGAGGAGGGTCCAGGAAGCTTCTCCCAAGAGATGCATCCATCCCAGCAAGTCTTTTGCTACCTTGCCACCTTCCTCATCAAGAGGTGAGAACACCTGGGATGCGGAAGCTGCAGCCCCCCCCCTTCTATCTGGGGAGATCAAGCTTGGGGAAGGTGGTCTCTGAGACCCCCTGGTCCCCCTTCGCCCATAGAACTGCTATAATTTGATTCGGTCTGTCCTCCTCCTCCTTCCTTTCACTGTCTCTACTCACCATGCAGCCCAATCATGGCCTCCAAGATTAAAACCCTTTCTGCTAAAATCTTCAAAGCCTCTCGGAGCTGGTGTAAACCCTCCCCCTGCGGACGAAAGAGACAGACACAGCCGTGAAAGGGAGGCACGCACACGGGTGTGCAAGGGTGGGGAAGCAGGGGAGGGGTGGAGAGAGAAAGGAGACCCAGGGCCCCACATTTCCTTTCCTAGATCAGGGGTGAAATTCAGCAGGTTCTGACAGGTTGTGGAGAACCGGTAGCGGAAATTTGGAGTAGTTTGGAGAACCGGCAAATACTACCTCTGGCTGGCTTTTGCAGTATCCTTCCCCCTGGAGTGGAGAGGGAATGGGGATTTTGCAGTATCCTTCCCTGGAGTGGGGAGGGAATGGGGATTTTGCAGTATCCTTCCCCCTGGAGTCGGGAGAGAATGGAGATTTTACAGTATCCTTTCCCCAGGAGTGGGGAGGGAATGGGGATTTTGCAGTATCCTCTTCCTGGAGTGGGGAGGGAATGGAGATTTTGCAGTATCCTTCCCCTGCCACGCCCACCAATCCACACCACGCCCACAGAACTGGTAGTAAAAATTGAATTTCACCACTGTTCTAGATGGTCCCAACTTTCTCGCAGGCATCCCGAACCACTAAACGCTTGGTGTGTGTGTGTGTGAGAGAGTGAGTCAGTCAGTGTGTGCGTGCATGCGTGCGTGTCTGTGTGTGTGAATGCAATTATTATTCACCGGCAAGTCAGTTGTTCATCCTTCATGCAGAGTTTTTCTGACGGGAGGAAGCTTCCATGCAGAGAAAGAAGAACCGGCTAATGCAGGATTTCGGGGGAATCAATGGGATAAACATGGGGAGCCAGCATGCTGTCCAAGAGAAGGGGAGGAGAGAAAGGGGGTGCATTTCTGCATTCCATCCTCCGGTGCCTGCAAACACCCCCCTCCCCACCTCGAAATATTACAGGGTTAGGAGTTGGGAGTCATCCACACCAATCCTCGGTCCGGTAGTGCAAGAAGCTTGCCGCGACCACGTACCATGGCCCAGCCACAACGGGTTAATTGGTGATTATGAACGAATTCATTTGTGATTCATGCTTTACGGGGGGGGGTTGGTTTCAAAGAGCTCCAGAGGTCATCTAAACTAGCTTTTCCTGACCACCTTCTCCTTGGCTGAGCTGTGATTGACACCTCCACCCCACCCCCCAAATGAGTTAAGGAGCCCCATTTACCTGTATCTTATTGCTGTCGTTAAAAGTTGCTGGGTCAGAAGGAAGAGCAGGGAATAGTTTAAAAAGTAATATTAAACTACGGTAAGGCAAAGGTAAAAGTTTCCCACTCACACATATGTGCTAGTCGTTCCTGACTCTAGGGGGCGTTGGTGATCATCTCCGTTTCAAAGCCGAAGAGCCCAGCGCTGTCCGAAGACGTCTCCGTGGTCATATGGCCTGCATGACTCAACGCCAAAGGGCCACAGAACGCTGTTCCCTTCCCACCAAAAGTGGTACCTATTTTTCTACTTGCATTTCTTTACATGCTTCCGAACGGCTCAGGTGTCCATTTAGTAACTGTTTGAAGTTATAACGGCACTGGAAAAAGTGACTTTTCATGCTTATGACCGTTGCAGCCTATCTGTGGTCACCTGATTTATGTTCAGATGCTTGACCCCTGACTCACACTTATGACGGTTGCAGTGTCCTGGGGGATCACAGGATCCCGTTGCGACTTTCCGACAAGCCAAGTCCGTGGGGAAGACAGATTCATTTAACAACCGGGTGGCTAACTTCACAGCTGTGGCAAGAGAGGTCATAAAATGGGGCAAGACTCACAACCAATGTCTCGCTTAACCACAGAAATTTGGGGCTCAATAATAGTTGGTGAGCCGAGGACTACCTGTATGCTGAATTCTTAATTCTCTATAGGGGTTCTCTGAAGTAATCCTCAACTTGCCTCCAGAAGTTGTGAATGCCCCAACACTGGAAGTCTTTAAGAAGATGTTGGCTAGCCATTTGTCTGAAGCGGTGTAGGGTTTCCTGCCTAGGCAGGGGGTTGGACTAGAAGACCTCCAAGGTCCCTTCCAACTCTGCTATTGTATTGTATTGGATAACTCATGTCCACAAATGTGAGCTAGAATTCCCATTGCTAAGGAAGGGGTTTGCTAAAGTGAGCCATGCCTAATTTGAACACATTTTCTTTTGCCTTTTTCACTCTTTTTCTCAACGCTCCACCTGATTTTTTTTATATGCATCGCATTATCAATCCATCAGAATAGAGCTGGAAGGGACTTCCTCCTCCTCCTCCTCCTCTCCCGCTCCCTTGTAGCACTGATGATGTTACCTAGTTGGGTCATATAATGTCTGCAAGAAATAACCAAGCTCAGAGAGCACCAAGGACCCCCCCCCCCCAGTCCTTCTCCTTCTCTTCCTCCTCTTCTTCTCCCTCCTCCACCCCCAGCTCCCTTCTAGCACTGATGATGTTACCTAGTTGGGTCACGAAACGTCTGCACAAAAATAACCCAGCTCAGAGAGCACCAAGGACCCCACAGTTATCTTCCTCCTCCTCCTCCTCCTCCTCCTCCTCCTCCTCCTTCCTCCTTCTTTTCCTCCTCCTCCTCCTCCTCCACCACCACCACCACGACCACCTCCTCCTCCTTCTACTCCCTGCAAGCTTCACTCTCTTCTATCACTGATGATGTTCCCTAGTTGGGTCTTGAAACGTCTGCAAAGAAACCACCAAGCTCAGAGAGCATCAAGGACCCCGCAGTCTTCCTCCTCCTCCTCCTCCTCCTCCTCCTCCTCCTCCTCCTCCTCCTCCTCCTCCTCCTCCTCCTCCCTGCAACCCACACTCCCTTCTAGCACTGATGATGTTCCCTAGTTGGGTCTTGAAACGTCTGCAAAGAAACCACCAAGCTCAGAGAGCACCAAGGACCCCACAGCCTTTTTCCTCCTCCTCCTCTTCCTCCTCCTCCTTTTTCCTCCTGCTCCCTCCCTCCCTCCTCCTCCTCCTCCTCCTCTCTGTAATCTCCCTTCCCTTCTAGCACTGATGATGTTCCCTAGTTGGGTCATGAGAAGTCTGCAAGAAAACAAGCAAACTCAGAGAGCACCAAGGGCCCCACAGTTCTCCTCCTCCTCCCCCTCCCCCTCCTCCTCCTCTCTGCAAATCCCACTCCCTTCTAGCACTGATGATGTTACCTAGTTGGGTCACAAAACGCCTGCAATATAATAACCCAGCTCAGAGAGCACCAAGGACTCCACAGTCCTCCTCCTCCTCTTCCTCCTCTTCTTCTCCCTCCTCCTCCTCCTCCTCCCCCAACTCCCTTCTAGCACTGATGATGTTACCTAGTTGGGTCACGAAACGCCTGCAAGAAAATGACCCAGCTCAGAGAGCACCAAGGACTCCACAGTCCTCCTCCTCCTCTTCCTCCTCTTCTTCTCCCTCCTCCTCCTCCTCCTCCCCCAGCTCCCTTCTAGCACTGATGATGTTACCTAGTTGGGTCACGAAACGTCTGCAAAAAAACACCATCAAGCTCAGTGAGCACCAACCCTCAGCTACAAATATTCTCTTCTCTATTTAGTATGTTTCCCCCCCACCCCACCCCAAATATACCATCTCCCCAGATGCTGCTCTTTTCAGACGTAAGGTTGCCTGAACACTTTCAAATAAAAACTAGAAAGGTGGGATAAAAATTTTGGGGGGGAGAGCTGACGATCACGCAACCGTTCCGCCTTTTCATCATCGGACTGACTCTCTTTTGGATGGCAGCGGAATCCTTGTTCTTGGGCAGGTGGGACAGATGGTTTTAAGAGACCGGGGTGGGAGTGGGATGGGTTGTCCCCTCGGGACGAGGCGCAAAGAGAGAAGAGCTATGGAGGAGGGAGGAAAAGGGGAGCCTCACCCAGAACCTACCCAGGATCCCTTCTCGCCTGGGTCCCCCTTGAGACCTGCTTCCCCCTGCAAGAAACCAAAATTAGATGTTAAGGCGGGACTAGAACTCACCGTCTCCTAGTGATTGGCCCAAAGCCATGCAACTGACTTTCATGCCTAAGGCGGGACTAGAACTCACCGTCTCCTAGTGATTGGCCCAAAGCCATGCAACTGACTTTCATGCCTAAGGCGGGACTAGAACTCACCGTCTCCTAGTGATTGGCCCAAAGCCATGCAACTGACTATCATGCCTAAGGCGGGACTAGAACTCACCGTCTCCTAGTGATTGGCCCAAAGCCATGCAACTGACTATTATGCCTAAGGCGGGACTAGAACTCATCGTCTCCTAGTGATTGGCCCAAAGTCATGTAACTGACTATCATGCTTAAGGCGGGACTAGAACTCATTGTCTCCTAGTGATTGGCCCAAAGTCATGTAACTGACTATTATGCCTAAGGCGGGACTAGAACTCACCGTCTCCTAGTGATTGGCCCAAAGCCATGTAACTGACTTTCATGCCTAAGGCGGGACTAGAACTCACCGTCTCCTAGTGATTGGCCCAAAGCCATGTAACTGACTATCATGCTTAAGGTGGGACTAGAACTCACCGTCTCCTAGTGATTGGCCCAAAGCCATGTAACTGACTTTCATGCCTAAGGCGGGACTAGAACTCACCGTCTCCTAGTGATTGGCCCAAAGCCATGTAACTGACTATCATGCCTAAGGTGGGACTAGAACTCACCGTCTCCTAGTGATTTGCCCAAAGTCATATAACTGACTATCATGCCTAAGGCGGGACTAGAACTCACCGTCTCCTAGTGATTGGCCCAAAGTCATGTAACTGACTATTATGCCTAAGGCGGGACTAGAACTCATCGTCTCCTAGTGATTGGCCCAAAGTCATGTAACTGACTATCATGCTTAAGGCGGGACTAGAACTCACTGTCTCCTAGTGATTGGCCCAAAGTTATGTAACTGACTATTATGCCTAAGGCGGGACTAGAACTCACTGTCTCCTAGTGATTGGCCCAAAGTCATATAACTGACTATCATGCCTAAGGCGGGACTAGAACTCACCGTCTCCTAGTGATTGGCCCAAAGCCATGTAACTGACTATTATGCCTAAGGCGGGACTAGAACTCACTGTCTCCTAGTGATTGGCCCAAAGTCATGTAACTGACTATCATGCCTAAGGCGGGACTAGAACTCACCGTGTCCTGCTGATTGGCTCAAGATCACCCAGCAAGCTTTCATGGCTAAGGTTGGACTAGAACTCACAATCTCCCACTTCCCAGCCTGGGGCCTTAAGCACTACACCAAATTGCCAACCTGGGCCAATTCCACCCTAGCTAATGGGGCAAAGCAAATGTCCCACTTAACCACAGAAATTGGAGCTCAGTGACGGTCGCAAGTCGAAAATTACCTAAACTAGATATCACAACAGCCTTGAAGGAGACGCATGGACCAAGATGCTACATGGAGTCAGTGGTTCATTTGGGCGTCAGGAAGGGAAACCATCTGATGCGACCTCCCCATCCTTGTTCCAGGGGTACATGGCTTGGATCCCCCAACATCCCCAGGCAGCCAACGTGGAAACTCACCTTCTCTCCTTTCTGTCCAAGGGTACCCGGGGCACCGTCAGCGCCTGGCGTTCCTGGAATTCCCTGGAAGAAACCAGCACCCCATCTCAAACCAGGTTCCGGTGGTGGAATTCCATCCTTCTTCCCGAAGGGAATTCCTCCCCAGTTCCCCAAATTACAGTACTGTTGTTGTGATGAAGAAGAAAGACGCCCAAGCAGGAAGAAGCTTAATGGGAAGGCACTCCGAACAGCTTGTGAGAGCTCCCTTTTTATTGTCATAAAACAGTTTACCTGGCAGAAACTGATTCATTTTATCAAAGGACATTTTGTACCGATTGGATTAGCTAGACAGAGTCCAAATTATGGTTGAGAAGGTTAATAAACAGCTTATGTTTTCCTGCTTCAAGTGATGGCATGTGCCTACATGCCCACACTTATTAAGGAAGGATGATCATTGTTCTGAGTTGCATTCCTGAGGCTTCATACTTATTAATAGCAATAGCAATAGCAGTTAGACTTATATACCGCTTCATAGGGCTTTCAACCCTCTCTAAGCGGTTTACAGAGTCGGCATATCGCCCCCACAGTCTGGGTCCTCATTTCACCCACCTCGGAAGGATGGAAGGCTGAGTCAACCCTGAGCCGGTGAGATTTGAACCGCCGAGCTGCAGAACTAGCAGTCAGCTATAGCAATAGCAATAGCAGTTAGACTTATATCCCGCTTCATAGGGCTTTCAACCCTCTCTAAGCGGTTTACAGAGTCGGCATATCGCCCCCACAGTCTGGGTCCTCATTTCACCCACCTCGGAAGGATGGAAGGCTGAGTCAACCCTGAGCCGGTGAGATTTGAACCGCCGAGCTGCAGAACTAGCAGTCAGCTATAGCAATAGCAATAGCAGTTAGACTTATATACCGCTTCATAGGGCTTTCAGCCCTCTCTAAGCGGTTTACAGAGTCAGCATATCGCCCCCACAGTCTGGGTCCTCATTTCACCCACCTCGGAAGGATGGAAGGCTGAGTCAACCCTGAGCCGGTGAGATTTGAACCGCCGAGCTGCAGAACTAGCAGTCAGCTGAAGTGGCTGCAAGTACTGCACCCTAACCACTGCGCCACCTCGGCTCGGCTAAGGAAGGATCATTGTGCTGACAGTTGTATTTCTCAACGTGGTTTGCCAGCTATTGAGAAAAGCAATTATCCCCACACAGAACATACTGTATATAGACTGGGTGAAACCAGGTTTAATAGTGGTCACTGGGAGAGGAATCTTGGCGTCTTAGTGAACAACCAACTAAATACGAGCTAGTTGTGCGCGGCGGCAGCCAAAAAGGCCAATGGCCAATCCTAAGTTGCATTAACAGCGGGATACGATCAAGATAATGAGAGGTACTAATATCACTCTACAAAGCCTTAGTAAGGCCACACTTAAAAATATTGCATCTAGTTTTGGTCACCACACTATAAGGATATTGAGACTCTAGAAAGAGTACGGAGAAGAGCAACAAAGATGATTAGGGGACAGGAGGCTAAAATCTATGATGAACGGTTGCAGGAACTGGGCATGGCTAGTCTAGTGAAGAGAAGGACCAGGGGAGACAGGAGATCAGCCTTCCAATATTTGAGGGGCTGCCACAGAGAGGAAGGGGGTCCAGCTACTTTCCAAAGCCTCCGAAGACCAGACGAGGAACATTGGATGGAAACTGATCAAGGAGAGATTCAACCTAGAAATAAGGAGGCATTTTCTGAAGTTGTGGGAGCTTCATCCCTAGAAGCTTTCAAGAAGAGGATTGGACTGCCATCTGTCAGAAATGGTGTAAGGTCTCCTGCTTGGGTGAGGGGTTGGATTAGATGACCTCCAAGGTCCCTTCCAACTCTGTTAATCCCATAATCTAATTTCCTGGGGAGATGGTTGGTCTACTTACGTCACGCCCTGGAGAACCTGGTTTCCCAGCAGGTCCTGGAGGACCTAAAGAGAGAAAGACAGCATATCCTGGTCAGCTCTCTACTTCTGCTGAATGGCTCTTGTAAGAAAAGGGGGCTGAAGAAGACTTCTGGGAATGGAAGTCCACATTTCTTATCCACACCTCTTAAAAGTTCCCAAGGTTGTCAGAGTGCACGCAGTGTGGCTATTTTTTGAGACAACCCAGGAGCCAAATGCAGTAAACAGAGGTTTGCCTTTCAAAGAGTGGTTTATCTACAAGGAATATATACCTACATGTACTAGGCAAAGCCAGGCAATCAATCAGCAACTACAGCACGGAAGCACACATGGAAAGAGAGAGATGCCTTCACAGGACCTCTCTTGTTAAACAGCCTCTTAAAGTGGTAATTTTAACTCTTCTGACTCCTTACTACCATTGCATCATTATTAAAGCATTGTAGTAGCTGGTCAGCTATTAAATCATCATTACCCTGACACCTAATATAATATATTTGCCCAGAAACTAGGTTCCTAGAAAGCTTAGAAAAGGTTTATTGTCCATTATTGTTCAACCAAAAGCCGTTCGACTTTGACAGTCGGTGTTTCCAGACAGGTTGGGATGTGACCATTCTTACCGGTTGGGCCCGGAGGTCCAGCTGGACCAGTTACAGCCGGTTCAGGGAAGGAGTTGGAGAGGAGCAAATCCCCTACGGCATAAGAGAAAAGAAAGGCCTTGAAGAAAATATCATCAAGGACACCCCTGTGTATTCTCTCTCTCTTTCTCATCACTCTTTATCTCCCTCCTCTCACTCCCCTTCTCTCTCTCCCCGCTCTTTCTCTCCTTCTTCTCCTCTTCTTCTTTCTCTCCCTCCCTCTCTCCTCCCTCTTTCCTTTTCTCTCTTCCGCCATCCTTCTCTCCTTCTCTCTCCCCGCTCTCCCTCCCTCTCTCCCCTTTCTCTCTCCCTCTCCTCTCCTTCTCTCTCCTCCCTCTTTCTCTTTCTCTTCCTCCCTCTCTCCTCCTTTCTCTTTCCTTCTTTCTCTCTTCCCCCATCCCTCTCCCCTCTTTCTCGCCTCTCTTCTTTCTTCCCCTCCTCTCCTTCTCTTTCTCCCACTCTCCTCCCTCTTTCTCTTTCCTTCCCTCTCTCCCCCTTTCTCTCTTCTCTCCCTCTCTTCTTTCTCCCCCTCCCCCCTCTCCTCTCTTCCCCTCCTTCTCTCCCCTTTCCTTTTCTCTCATCCTTCATCCTTCTCTCCTCTCTCCCCCTCTCCCTCCCTCTCTCTCCTTTCTCTCTCCTTTCTCTCTCCCTCTCCTCCTTCTCTCTCTCCTCCCTCTTTCTCTTTCCTTCTCTCTTCCTCCTCCCTTTCTCCTTCTCTCTCCCTCTCTCCTTTCTCTTTCCTCCTTTCTCTCTTCCCCCATCCCTCTCCCCTCTTTCTCGCCTCTCTTTTTTCTCCCCCTCCTCTCCTTCTCTTTCTCCCATTCTCTCCTCCCCCTTTCTCTTTCCTTCCCTCTCTCCCCCTTTCTCTCTTCTCCCCCTCTCTTCTTCCCTCTTTCCCTTACTTCTTTCTCCCCCCTCCTCTCTTTCACTCTCTCCCCCTTCTTTCTCTCTCCTTCTCTCTCTCTTCCTCCCTCACTCCCTCTCCCCGCCTCTCTTCTGCTCTCCCTTTCTCCCTCTCTCCATACACAACTGCAGCTAGTCCTTGACTTACACATGACTTATAATATTTATGACCGTTGCAGCCTCCCCATGCTCATGCGATTTATGTTCGGATATTTGGCAATTGGCTCAACTGTGAGATGCGTACACAGCAACTCCCAGCATTTCCCAGCCAGCCTTACTTGGATCTTACCTTGATCTGGGATGGGTGAAATTTGGGGGCCGACTGGAGCTGGTGGCCCCGGAGGTCCTGGAGGGCCAGGAAGACCCTTCTCACCAGGAAAGCCCCTGGCCCCGTCTCGTCCCGGTGGCCCAGGCGGACCTGCGGGGCCTGGAAGAAATAAAGGTAGACAATGGAGAAGGAGGAGCCAAGCAACCATGGAGTCCTGGTGGCGGAGTGCAGAATTGCAGGATGACTCTGCCAACTGCCAGCAATTCGATCCTGACCAGCTCGAGGTTGACTCAGCCTTCTGTCCTTCCGAGGTGGGCAAAACGAGGACCCAGATTATTGGGGGCAAGAGGCTGACTCTGTAAACTGCTTAGAGAGGGCTGGAAAGCACTGTGAAGCGGTATATAAGTCTAAGTGCTCTTCCTTCCTTCCTTCCTTCCTTCCTTCCTTCCTTCCTTCCTTCCTTCCCTTCCCTTCCCTTCCCTTCCCTTCCCTTCCCTTCCTTCTTTCCTTCCTAGTGCTTAGAAAGCAGTATTGCAGGCTAACTCTGCTCACATTGCCAGCAGTTCGATCCTGACCGGCTCGAGGTTGACTCAGCCTTCCATCCTTCCGAGGTGGGTCAAATGAGGACCCAGATTGTTGGAGGTCAAGAGGCTGACTCTGTAAACTGCTTAGAGAGGGCTGTAAAGCACTATGAAGCGGTATACAAGTCTTAAGTGGTATTGCTATTTATTATTATTTCTAAGCGCTATAGTGGGCCACAGCTTTGGGGACCCCAGGCTAATGTTCACCAAGGAAAGGTGGCAAGGTTTTAATCAACCTTCTTTGGTATGCTCAAGATTCTATTGTCAGGGCTCCAAATAGCATCCAAAATTAAATCAGAGTCCGAAGCAAAGCATTCCAATTTATTACGAGAGCCATG
Source organism: Thamnophis sirtalis (assembly GCF_051295495.1). Lineage (NCBI taxonomy): Eukaryota > Metazoa > Chordata > Lepidosauria > Squamata > Natricidae > Thamnophis > Thamnophis sirtalis. The sequence continues at coordinate 53,805,022 of NW_028261382.1, read as the reverse complement.
TTGGCACATCTGGGAAAACCTGAATGTGAAAGTTTCCCGGTTTCCCCCACCCAGTTGAAAGTTCAAAATCCTGTCCCACCCACACCCACAAGTCCATCACATGGTCCAAAATCCCACTGCCACAAAGACAGATTTCTCCCATCCAGTTCCGGCCAGGATGACCTTGAGTTTCTAAGAAGAATGTTGTTATGGCTACATGTTACCCAACTCCGTATAATTCCCCCTGTGGGCAAAATCGGAAATGCACCCCATAAGAAGCTTGCTTACCCTGTGGTCCAACAAGGCCCTTGACCCCAGGAATGCCTGAAGGGCCCCGGATCCCAGCGTCACCCTTAGGCCCTACAGGGCCCGGCGGTCCTTGGGAAGGCAAATTTCCTGGAACACAGAAAAGAGAGAAGAGGAAACTCTATAAAAATTGTTTAAGATTGTCGATTTGGGGGTTTAACTCAATAGGACCATAACTATAGTTGATGTCCTAGTGGACAACCATTTAAATAGGAGCCAGCCATGTGCAGCAGCTGCCAAAAAAGCCAACACAGTTCTAGGCTGCATAAACAGAGGGATGGAATCAAAATCACGTGAAGGGTTAATACCACTTTATAATGCCTTGGTAAGGCCACACTTGGAATACGGTATCCAGTTTTGGTCCCCACGATAGATAGATAGATAGATGATAGATAGATAGATAGATGATAGATAGATGATAGATAGTTAGATAGATAGATAGATAGATAGATAGATAGATAGATAGATAGATAGATAGATAGATAGATAGATAGATAATAGATAGATAGATGATAGATAGATAATAGATAGATAGATGATAGATAGATAATAGATTGATAGATAATAGATAGATAGATAATAGATAGATAGATAGATAATAGATATATAGATGATAGATAGATGATAGATAGATAAATAGATAGATGATAGATAGATGATAGATAGATAGATAATAGATAGATAGATGATAGATAGATAGATAATAGATAGATAGATAGATATAGATAATAGATAGGTAGATAGATAGATAGATAGATAGATAGATAGATAGATAGATAATAGATAGGTAGATAGAGATGATAGATAGATAGATAATAGATAGATAGGTAGATAGATAGAGATGATAGATAGATAGATGATAGATAGATAGATAGATAGATAGATAGAAAGAAAGAAAGAGAAAGAAAGAAAGAAAGAAAGAAAGAAAGAAAGAAAGAAAGAAAGGGAAAAGATGGACCACAGGGCCATCCAACCGGCCACTCCTAGAGGAGATCAACCCTGACTGCTCCTTAGAAGGCCTGAAGAGGAAACTCAAAGACTTTGGCCACCTAATGAGAAGGAGGAAGGACTCCCTGGAGAAGAGCCTCATGCTGGGAACGATGGAGGGCAGAAGAAGAAGAAGGGGACGGCAGAGAAGGAGGTGGCTGGGTGGAGTCTCCGAAGCAGCCGGCGTGAGCTTCAATGGACTCCAGAGGATGGTAGAGGACAGGAAGGCCTGGAGGAACATTCTCCATGGGGTCGCGATGGGTTGGACACGACTTCGCAACTCACAACATCCACCATGTAATTGATAGCTAATTGAAAGCCGCTGAAGTTTCTCTACACCAGCTTCCCACAGCATCTTTGCTACTAACCGCCTACCTGTGGGGGAAAGCTGCATTGCAAAGCAATTAGGAGGAATTGGGAGGGAAGGGGTTGTAAATTTGATCCAGGTAGCTGGAAGACTATCTGATTGGGGAGGGGGGCTCCCCAATCGGTCATATTCTTGCATTTTGTAGTTGGGGGCATTTTCTTCCTTCTTCGCTGGGCGAGAGGAAGGTCCATCCTCGTCATCCTGTCCAGGGGAAAGCAGAGCAGCCCCCCTCCCCACTTAACCCCCCCCCCACAGGAGCCCTTGCTCATCGCAAGCCCCCTCCCCTCTTCTTCCCTTTGTGCAAAATGGAGCTGGGCAATCAATTTTTTCTCCATGCTTACATGCCAAACCAGAAGCATATGTTGGATCGCGGTGAAGGAAGGAGGGGAGGGGGCCGTGGGGAGTGTGGTGGTGGGGGCAGATAACTCTTTCCAGCTGCAGAAATTGAAACCAGCGCTCTGGTGCAGCCGTCTCCTGTCCCAGCCCCCCACCCCCACCCCCCCAAGCCCTCATACAACCCTGGATCTGGGGAGGGGGGCGGAGCGGGTTGGAGCAGCTGATTCTCTGTGAATCTTGATTCCCCCCCCCATCTCACTTCAGTCCTAGGGGTGAGGGGGCTGGGGAGACAAGGAGGATAGGGATAGGGTAGCTGTTGTTGCAGTTACACACACACAGACACACACACACACACAGTTCCCCAGTGTTGGTTTCAGCCAGCCACCTCTTTGAAAGCAGACCCCTCCCCCCCCACGCTTCTCCCTGGATCCCTTTGAACTTTTCGCTTACTTGCTCTTCATAAGGATACGGTCAGCTTCTGCACCAGAGACAAATTCCTTGCGTGTCCTATCACACTTGGCCAATAAAGAATTCTATTCTATTCTATTCCTTCTTTCATTGTTCTTTCCTTATTCTATTCTATTCCTATTCGTTCATATTTCTATTCTGTTCTGTTCTCTTCCATTCCATTGCATTCTCCTTCCTTCTTTCCTTATTCTAATCTAATCTAATCTATTCTGTTCTGTTTTTCATTCTATTCTATTCTATCCTATCCTATCCTATTCTATTCTTTCATATTTCTATTCTTTTTTGTTCTAATCTCTTCTATTTTCCATTCTATTCTTTCATATTTCCATTCCATTCTATTCTATTCCATTCTCCTTCCTTCTTTCCTTTTTCTATTCTATTCTATTCTTTCATATTTCCATTCTATTCTATTCCGTTCCATTCTCCTTCCTTCTTTCCTTATTCTATTCTATTCTATTCTATTCTATTCTATTCTTTCATATTTCCATTCTATTCTATTCCATTCCATTCTATTCTCCTTCATTCTATTCTATTCTATTCTATTCTATTCTATTCTTTCATATTTCCATTCTATTCTATTCTATTCCATTCCATTCCATTCTCCTTCCTTCTTTCCTTATTCTATTCTATTCTATTCTTTCATATTTCCATTCTATTCTATTCCATTCCATTCCATTCTCCTTCCTTCTTTCCTTATTCTATTCTATTCTATTCTATTCTATTCTATTCTATTCTATTCTTTCATATTTCTATTATGTTTTGTTCTAATCTCTTCTCTTCCTTTCTCTCTTCTATTCCGTGGCTGCCACCTCGACTTTTTTGACCGTACCACGCAGACACCCATTGGAGGCAGCCTTCCTTCTCACTCACTCACTCACCTGTCGACCGTTCTTCTCCGGGTTTCCCTCGCGTGGCCTGAGAGGGCCACAGATTTAAAGGGTCGGGGGCAGCATCGCCCGAGGCGGTCAAGCATCGTCGAGATACAGCCGAAGGACCGGATTCAGGTGCTGTGAAGGTAGCTACCTGGGAGCAAAAACAAGGAACGGATTCAATCAGGCAATTGTCCCCCCCCATTCTGTTCTAACCCTAACCCAGAACCCCTAACCTAACCTAAATCCCGTAATGCTAACCTAAAGCTTTTAACCCTAACCAGTGGGGGGGGGGTTCCTAATTTTTCAATTACCAGTTCGCTCGTGCATGCCTGCGCCCTTGCGATGGTTCCGCGCATGTGCAAAAGCATCCGGGTGGGTGGGCGGAGCCTCCTGCTACCGCTACTACCGGTTCACCCGAACCAGGCCGAACCGGGAGCAACCCGCCTCTAACCCTAACCTAACCCCTAACCCCAAAACCCCTAATCCAGGGGTGAAATCCTCCCGGTTTGGCCCCGTTGTCCTTGGTTCTGCGAACCGGTTATAAGCTTCCGAGGATCGCGCGGCTCAGCTGTGGGCCACGCGATCCTTGGAAGCTTATATTTATAAGCTTTTAAAAACATTTTTAAAAATGCTTTAAAAAGCTAAAAAAATAGTTGAAAGTGAAAAAAAAAAGTTGGCCATGTGCACCAAGTCACATGACCCCCTCCCAACAAGCCACGCCCACACCACGCCCACAGAAACATGGCCATGCTCACCAAGTCACATGACCCCCTCCCACCAAGCCACGCCCATAGAACTGAGGCCACGCCCACCAAGTCACACAACCCCCTCCCACCAAGCCACGCTCACAGAACTGTGGCCATGCCTACCAAGTCACATGATCCCTCCCACCAAGCCATGCCCACAGAACTGTGGCCATGCCCACCGCCACATGATCCCTCCCACCAACCCACGCCCACAGAACCATGGCCATGCCCACTAAGCTACGTGACCCCTCCCACCAAGCCACGCCCACAGAAACATGGCCACGCCCACCAGATCACACGATCCCTCCCACCAAGCCACACCCACAGAACCGTGGCCTTGCCCACTAAGCCACATGACCCCTCCCACCAAGCCACGCCCACAGAACCGGTGGGAGGGGGAATTAGATTTCACCACTGCCCTAATCCGAAACTCCTAACAATCACATACACACTCCGGGAAGAAGCTACAGAGAACAGTGGCCCAAAAACACAATCCCAATGCAGTGGGAGCTCCGAAATATAGTTTCAAATTAAAATGATTGAGAAAGAAAGAAAGAAAGAAAGAAAGAAAGAAGAAAGAAAGAAAGAAAGAAAGAAAGAAAGAAAGAAAGAAAGAAAGAAAGAAAGAAAGAAAAGATAAACCTTGGCTTCCAGGAGATTGACTTTGGCCAAAAGCTCAGAGAATTTGCTGCAGTTGAAACAACCTGCGGAGGTCAAACAGAGAAGAGGTTTTTTTTAAAAAGGAGTTTTCACGTTTTCCTGCACGAGAAAGAAGAATGGATGGATCTTTCAAGCAGGGATGATAGGCTCCAATGGCTCATTGTTATCTATGTATTTCTTTATTTACCATGTTCCCCCCAAAATAAGACCTCAAAAATAATAAGACCCCCCCCCTGGGAAAATAAGGCCAAGTGTTTATTTCAGGGGGGGGGGGAAGAAAATAAGACAAGGTCTTATATTCTTTTGACCCCTGAAATAAGCGCTTGGCCTTAATTTTGGGGAGGTCTTATTTTTGAGGTGCAGGAGGAGGAGGCGAGCGGGGTCACCTCGTGGCTGCTGCTGCGTTGCAATATTTTCATGGAGGGCTTATTTTAGCGTATGCACTCAAAAGCCCCAATTGGGTTTATTATCTGGGGAGGTCTTATTTTCAGGGAAACAGGGCTATATTTTTGATTCTTAATTGTCCATTTTTCTTTCTTTCTTTTCTTTAAATGTTTGTATTAAACAGGTCTTTTTTCCATTTTTTGAAACAAAAATATCATCTTTTCAACATTTCCACATGGTTAAGCCTCCATTTTAGTCTTTTAATCCGTACATGTATACCTTTATATCTATCTATCCATCCATCCACCCACCCACCCACCCACCCACCCACCCACATCTATCTATCTATCTATCTATCTATCTATCTATCTATCTATCTATCTATCTATCTATCTATCTATCTATCTATCTATCTATCTATCTATCTATCTACCTACCTACCTACCTACCTACCTACCTACCTACCTACCTACCATATCTATCTATCTACCATATCTATCTATCTATCTATCTATCTATCTATCTATCTATCTATCTATCTATCTATCTATCTATCTATCTATCTATCTATCTATCTATCTACCATATCTATCTATCTATCTATCTATCTATCTATCTATCTATCTATCTATCTATCTATCTATCTATCTATCAACCTACCTACCTACCTACCTACCTACCTACCTACCATATCTATCTATCTACATATCTATCTATCTATCTATCTATCTATCTATCTATCTATCTATCTATCTATCTATCTATCTATCTATCTATCTATCTATCTATCTATCTATCTATCTAATCTATCTATCTATCTATCTATCTATCTATCTATCTATCTATCTATCTATCTATCTACCTACCTACCTACCTACCTACCTACCTACCTACCTACCTACCTACCTACCTACCTACCTACCTACCTACCTACCTACCTACCTATCTATCTATCTATCTATCTATCTATCTATCTATCAACCTACCTACCTACCTACCTACCTACCTACCTACCTACCTACCTACCATATCTATCTATCTACCATATCTATCTATCTATCTATCTATCTATCTATCTATCTATCTATCTATCTATCTATCTATCTATCTATCTATCTATCTATCTATCTATCTATCTACCATATCTATCTATCTATCTATCTGTCTGTCTGTCTGTCTGTCTGTCTGTCTATCTATCTATCTATCTATCAACCTACCTACCTACCTACCTACCTACCTACCTACCTACCTATCATATCTATCTATCTACCATATCTATCTATCTATCTATCTATCTATCTATCTATCTATCTATCTATCTATCTATCTATCTATCTATCTATCTATCTATCTATCTATCTATCTATCTATCTACCATGTCTATCTATCTACCATATCTATCTACCATATCTATCTACCATATCAATCTATCTATCTATCTATCTATCTATCTATCTATCTATCTATCTATCTATCTATCTATCTATCATCTACCTACCTACCTACCTAGCTATACACATTTTTCATCTACTCATATGGTAACTTATTCTTATATTTCTTCTATACATATTACTCTTTCAATGGACTTATTTCCATACAATACATCTTATATCATTCTATGTACATATATTTCTCTTGTAACTATTATTCTGCACCATTTTATATACAATCTATCTTACATTTCCCCCTCCCTCTTATCAATTATGCAGCTTTATGACTATTTTTTAATTTCTTAAATCTTTTTTTCCCTTTAATGCTTTCTTATCCTTTGCCCCTTTACTCTAGCCATTTGTACCAGAGATTCCATGCTAAGTAATACCCAGATTCTTCTTTGCCTTTTATTTATTTTGTAAGAATTTTTCTTCTATTCCCCCCCCCCCCATTTTTCCATTTTTCTTTCATTCCCCTTTTCAATCTCACGTTTATCCCAGGGAGCAAAATAAGACGCACGACGGGAATGATTCTTTGCAAATGCTCCCAGTTTGTTTGAAATTGGAAAGATAAAACGTCCCTCACCAGAATACGTCGCTGGTCGGGTGGGCAGCCTACTCAGAGCGGGGATTCCCTGTGCAGCACCTGGAGTATCTTGGTAGCTGACGGTCTCTGGGGAGGCGGAAAAACAACAGGAGAAAAGTGAGAAGGAGGTTCCTCCTTCGTGGGAGGAACTTGAATCCGTGGTAGGATTCAAATAATTGAACCACCGGTTCTCTGCCCTAATGACCAGCTGGGTGGGCGTGGCTCGGTGGTCATGTGACTGTGTGGGCGTGGCCAACTCAACGTCACTCACGTCGATGGGCACTTTGCCAGGGTTAACCGGAGAGGCAGTTTCTGTAAGCAGGGCAATAAAGATGAGGCTAGAAACAACACCAGAATGTTTCCTTCCTGCCTTCCTTACAGGATTAGCCCCGTAAAGTGGAAAAAAACAAAAGGAGATTTCTTCCAACAACCGGTTCTCCCAACTGCTTAGAAAGTTAACAACCGGTTCTCCCAAATAGGTGCGAACCGGCTGAATCCCTGGTCCTAAGTCACTTTTTTCTCAACTTATAACAGGGGTGAAATCCTCCCAGTTCAGCATGATTCAGCCGAACCACCGAAGTTTCTATCCTTGGGTTGTAGGACTCTTAAACACAATCACAATCACTCTACGCACACAGGGGAAACATATGACATATGTTTTTCTTTTTCTTATCTTTGTTTCCTAATTCATTGCATCCTTTACACTATTTATGTTTGTTAGGAATATAATTCTAACGGTTGGGTGGCAATATATAAATCATGTAGCAATGCTGTGCCTGTTTCTTTAAAGCATGCTGTAAAATGTGATTGGCTGCTGTTTTCCTCAATCGGCCACAAGAGGGAGCCAGAATGACTGTTAGCTCTCTCTCTGTTCGTTAGATGCTGGGCTGATCTGATCGGAGTGTTTTTGGAAGCTGGCTGTTAGAAAGTGCCGTGAGCTATTGTAAGTTTTGCAACTGCTAGCAAACTTTGTGTACCAGACTGATTATATGGATATTGGACTATGTTATTTGGATTATTCCCTTAACTGAAAGACGTTGATGACTGAATGAATTATCCGTGTATGACTTGGACTGTTTGATGGACTCTGATGCCTCTATTTCCACGAAAGTAAAAGCCGATTTAAACTGCAGTGTCTCTGTATGCTGGTTTGTGTGTTCTCCAACACAACTCTCACAACGCTTCGCTGAATGTACTCGCTCTCCCAACGGGGAGCTTACCTAACAACGTTGTTTGTATTTTATTTTTTGTCGTGGATTGCTCCAGTGAGGCTAAAACCAATCTCATTGTATACATGATGTACAGTGACAATAAAGGCTATACTAGATCAATCTATACCTGCTTCGCAGTTGGTTCCCGAATGCCCAGGGCAACATTTCCACTCCAGAGCTGTGATTGTCTTGTATGCTTGCTTGTACGTCGGTCGGATCACCGTCCTGTAACTGGAGGACAAAACAAGGGCATGCAACTTCAAGGGACAGGAACAACCCTGGGAAACTGTGCCTGGAGGGAGAATTCGGAAGGGAGAGCAGGAACTAAGCATTTAGAGCGGGGGGTCTCTCCGAATGTGGCAATTTTAAGACTTGCGGACTTCAATTCCCAGAATTCCCCAGGAATTATGGGAGTTGAAGTCCACCCATTTTATCATCTATCTATCTATCTATCTATCTATCTATCTATCTATCTATCTATCTATCTATCTATCTATCTATCATCTATCTATCTATCTATCTATCTATCTATCTATCTATCTATCTATCTATCTATCTATTTTATTTATTAGGCTTATATACCGATTCATAGGGCTTTCAGCCCTCTCTAAACGGTTTACAAATTTTTTTTACCAAATTGAGTCAGCAACTTGCCCCCACAGTCCGGGTCCTCATTTCACCCACCTCGGAAGGATGGAAGGCTGAGTCGACCTTGAGCCGGTGAGATTTGAACCGCTGAACTGCAGATCACAGTCAGCTAAAGTGGCCTGCAGTACTGCACCCTAACCACTGTGCCACCTCGCAGCATTTTAAAGCTGCCATGTTTGGAGACACCCCCCCCCCTCCGATATCACAGCAGCCGGCTTTCAACTTGACAACGTCCAAGATGGGGTGGACGTCAAGGTCCAGAATTCCCCCCAAAGTTGGGATCCACGCAACTCGAAGGTGCCAAGTTTGAGACACGCCGATTTAGAGCCACGCAGAGCCGACAAGCATCAGAAAAGACGGAAATCGTCTTAAAAGTAGACACGAGCCACATTTTGGGCAGAAGTTGAACTTTTCATGTTCGTTACTTTTGGCCTCCAGAAAGCCAGTGGGGTCGAGTGGTACAGAGAAAGGTCTGGAGGTGTTTTTCACTCCCACCCCCCCCCTTTAGAGGCTCGTGAACCAAACCCCAAAAGGTACTGAGATACCCATCCTGAGTTCCCCCATCATTTTAAAAGAATCTTGATTCTCTTTTCTATTTCGAATTCTTTTAAAAATATTGTATTTTTTAATTTATTTTTGGGTTGGAATGGGTGAGAAGATAGGCTGGGTTTGGGAGGCGTGAAATTGTTGCCGCCCGCGGAGCTGGCAGCAGATTCAGACAGTGAGGAGGGTTGGGGAGGAACCTGGGCCAGTCCTGGAGTCTGGAGAAGGCTCGGATGAGGGCTCTGTGTCGGAGGCAGAGAGGGGGGGCCAGAGCCGTCTGACAGTTATCAGCTGCCTTCAGAGTCAGACATCAGTGAGGCAGAAGAACAGCTGGAGCCTGTTCCCAGTGTGCCCATGCGGAGAGTTTCCAGACGAAGGGAATGGCTGAAGAACAGGGGTCGACTTGGGAGTAAGGCTACAGGGGGATGGTGAATGGCCCCTCCCAGAGGGAATAAAAGAGGAGCGACAGGGGAGTGGAGTTTGCAGGAGACAATCAGTTCGCTTCATTGGTTCGTGACTCTCCGAGATTCCTTTGCCAAGTTCTGCAGATCTCGGCCTGGCAGCTCTCCAAGCCAGATGAGGTCTGTGACCGTAAATCCTCCTCGAATGACTTTGCCGGATGGGAATGAGCAGAATTCACAGCCAATTAATAAAAGTGGGTTTTGTCGGGACAAGGAGTTTGCTTCAGGCTCTTGGGAAGCCTCGGTCAGAACAGAAATGCCCATCTATCTTCGGAGTCCTCACCTGCCCCCCGAACAGCCCATCGGCCAGCGACAATTTTGGAAAACCCTCTGGAGATAGGTGCCGTTTTGGATGTGGCAGGAAACGGTCTTGGTGACTGAGTAGGAACACCAGTTTCTGAAAAGAGACCACACACACACACACACAAACACAGGATGTCAACAAGGGCAGCCACTCCTCAGGGTTGATTTAATGCTGCTCATGACCGCATCCCCCGAACCCTTTGAAGTTCACTCCGACCCCAGTGGTTTGGCCCTGCGGTGCCCCACGGGTTTCCATCCCCGGGACGAAGTTTGCAAGACTTCAAAAGTAAACCTCAACTTGATTGAAAGGAAGGCGTTGCAATCGTCAAACCACTGGAATGCCAGCCTGGAATCTGGTAAAATTTGGAGTCCGTCAGTAAACACTTAGGACGGGGGTCCTCAAACTTTTTAAACAGGGGGACAATTCACGGTCCCTGGGACATTTGGGGCCCAGGCCAGCTGGGTGGGAAGGGCTAGGTGGTCGTGTGACTAGGTGGTCGTGGCTAATTTAACAATCCATTGAACAAATGTCCACAAATTAAACCTACATTTGTTTCATGCCTGGGGGAGTTTTATTTGTTTTATTTGCATGTTGCTCTTTTGATTTGACTTTTCTTTCTACTAGCTCGTTTTTTCAGCTGTTTAGGAATCTAATGGTCCCCTTCAGGAAACTCAGTTTTGCAGCAATTCTTCTCGGCCCAAGGAGCTTGAGAAATCTCTGTGTGTGTGTGTCTCTCTCTCTCTTCTTTTTCTCTCTCCCTCTTTTGTCTCTCTCTCTCTCTGTCTCCCTCTCTCTGTCTCTCTGTCTCTTTCTGTCTCTGACTCTGTGTGTATGTGTTTGTGTCTGTCTGTCTCTCTTCTTTTTCTCTCTCCCTCTGTCTCTCTCTGTCTCTCTCTTCTTTTTGTCTCTCCCTCTCTCTCTCTGTCTCTCTTTCTGTCTCTGACTCTCTCTCTCTCTGTATCTCTCTCTGTGTCTGTCTGTCTCTCTTCTTTCTCTCTCTCCTCTCTGTCTCTCTTGTCTGTCTGTGTGTGTCTCTCTCTGTCTGTTTGTCTCTCTTCTTTTTCTCTCTCCCTCTCTCTCTTTCTGTCTCTGACTCCCTCTCTCTCTCTATGTCTCTCTCTGTCTGTCTCTCTTCTTTCTCTCTCTCCCTCTGTCTCTCTTTCTGTCTCTCTGTGTCTCTCTCTTCTTTTTGTCTCTCCCTCTCTGTCTCTCTTTCTGTCTCTGTGTCTGTCTGTCTCTCTTCTTTCTCTCCCTCTCTGTCTCTATCTGTCTGCCTCTCTTCCTTTTCTCTCTCCCTCTCCCTCTGTCTCTTTCTCTCTCTCTGTCTCTCTTCTTTCTCTCCCTCCCTCTCTGTCTCTTTCTGTCTCTCTTATTTTTCTCTCTCCCTCTCTGTCTCTCTTTCTGTCTCTCTCTCTCTCTCTGTGTGTGTCTCTTTCTCTGTCTGTCTCTCTTCTTTTCTCTCTCCCTCTCTCTCTTTCTGTCTCTGACTCCCTCTCTCTCTCTGTGTCTCTCTCTCTCTGTCTGTCTCTTCTTTTTCTCTCTCCCTCTCTCCCTCTCTTTCTGTCTCTGTGTGTGTCTCTCTCTCTCTCTCTGTCTGTCTCTCTTATTTTTCTCTCTCCCTCTGTCTCTCTTTCTGTCTCTCTCTCTCTCTGTGTCTCTCTCTGTCTGTCTCTCTTCTTTTTCTCTCTCCCTCTCTATTTCTGTCTCTCCCTCTGTGTCTCTCTCTGTCTGTCTCTCTTATTTTTCTCTCTCCCTCTGTCTCTCTTTCTGTCTCTCTCTCTCTCTGTGTCTCTCTCTGTCTGTCTCTCTTCTTTTTCTCTCTCCCTCTCTCCCTCTGTGTCTCTCTCTGTCTGTCTCTCTTCTTTTCTCTCTCCCTCTCTTTCTGTCTCTGACTCCCTCTCTCTCTCTGTGTCTCTATCTGTCTGTCTCTCATCTTTTTCTCTCTCCCTCTCTGTCTCTCTTTCTGTGTGTGTGTGTGTGTCTCTGTTTGTCTCTCTTATTTTTCTCTCTCCCTCTCTGTCTCTCTTTCTGTCTCTCTCTCTCTCTGTCTCTGTCTGTCTGTCTGTCTTCTTTTTCTCTCTCCCTCTCTCTCTTTCTGTCTCTGACTCTCTCTCTCTCTCTGTGTCTCTCTCTGTCTGTCTGTCTCTCTTCTTTTTCTCTCTCCCTCTCTCTGTCTCTCTGTCTCTCTTTCTGTCTGACTCTCTCCCTCTCTCTCTCTCCCTTTATCTATGTTCCGGAGGTGGGGGAGGAACCATTTTTTTGGCCTACTGGGGGAGGGGGGGCATCTGTGCACCCTATTTTTCCCCTCACCCACCTCCAGAAGCATTTTGCAGGCAAAAAGCAGGGGGTCTTTTCTTTGCTTTTGTTTATATGTTGCTCTGTTGGTTAACTTTTCCTTTTACTTAGATCATTTTTTTTCAGCTGTTTAGGAATCTAGTGGTCCACGTCGTCGGGAAACTCAAGTTTTGCAGCAATTTGTCTCAGCCCCGGAGTGTGATTTTAACACAGCAAAAAGGACCAACAATTAAGGTACAGAGAATTACACGTTTAACTCATTTTGGGTTGAATTAACTCAAATGGAGTTTGTGTCTCAGCCTGACCTATGTCATTTTTATGTCTCTGGCCACCCCCAGCATGCTGACCTGCAACCTTTTGCCCCTGAAAAGGATGATTGCATTCTATGTGATAAGGATGTGCCAGGGATGAACGGTTGCGTGAGAAAGAGGATGCTGGTTAAATAAGCTTTGGTTTGCTTACTGC